>NC_057799.1:597297988-597597988 GCF_018294505.1 Triticum aestivum
ATCGGCTTCAGTTAGCAGCAGTAGCGAAGGAACGCTCGATCGGGTTCAGTTAACAGCCATCGATCGATCGCTCAGGTTCAGTAACGCGTAGCCTGCAGTGCAATCACTCGGGTTCAGTTAGAGCCCAACGCCTCGCTCGGGTTCAGTTAGAGCCAACGCCTCGCACACACGCGAGTATGTGTACGAGAGAAACGCGCATCGCTCGGCCCCCGACCTCCCACCGTAACCGGGAACTCCCCGAAATTTTCCTCGCCCTCGCTTCTACCACGGTTTTTTCCGTCATGGACGGCCCAAAGAATGTCATGCAGCTGCGTCTCCGGCCCGCCCAGGACGAAAAGCCCATTTTCTGTCATGATTTTTTGTCACAGAAGTAGGAGCCCACCACATCTATGATGATACCGGGTTTTTTCACAATTATCGTCATAGAAGTGTCATATGTATGACAGAAAAAAAATTCATTCGGCCCAAAATGTCACGGATGTGTCTTTTTTTTGTAGTGTAGAGTCACATTTTGTTCTAAGTATTGAGTTGTAATTGTTGAGTTGTAAGTAAATAAAAGTGTGATGATCATCATTTTTAGAGCATTGTCCCAAGTGAGGAAAGGATGATGGAGACTATGATTCCCCCACAAGTCGGGATGAGACTCCGGACGAAAAAAAAGAGGCCAAAAAAAGGAAAGGCCCAAATAAAAAAATAAAATAAAAAATGAGAGAAAAAGAGAGAAGGGACAATGCTACTATCCTTTTACCACACTTGTGCTTCAAAGTAGCACCATGATCTTCATGATGGAGAGTCCCTTATGACTTTCATATACTAGTGGGAACTTTTTATAAAACTTGGCTTGTATATTCCAATGATGGGCTTCCTCAAAATGCCCTAGGTCTTCGTGAGCAAGCGAGTTGGAGCACACCCACTTAGTTTCTTTTGTTGAGCTTTCATATACTTATAGCTCTAGTGCATCTGTTGCATGGCAATACCTACTCAGTCACATTGATATCTATTAATGGGCATCTCCATAGCCTGTTGATACGCCTAGTTGATGTGAGACTATCTTCTCCTTTTTGTCTTCTCCACAACCACCATTCTATTCCACATATAGTGCTATGTCCATGGCTCAAGCTCATGTATTGCGTGAAGATTGAAAAAGTTTGAGAACGTCAAAAGAATGAAACAATTGCTTGGCTTGTCATCGGGGTTGTGCATGATTTGAATACTTTGTGTGGTGAAGATAGAGCATAGCCAGACTATATGATTTTGTAGGGATAACTTTCTTTGGCCATGTTATTTTGAGAAGACATAATTGCTTAGTTAGTATGCTTGAAGTATTATTATTTTTATTTCAATATTAAACTTCTGTCTTGAATCTTTCGGATCTGAATATTCATACCACAATTAAGAAGAATTACATTGAAATTATGCCAAGTAGCATTCCACATCAAAAATTCTGTTTTTATGATTTACCTACTTGAGGACGAGCAGGAATTAAGCTTGGGGATGCTTGATACGTCTCCAACGTATCTATAATTTTTGATTGTTCCATGCTATATTATATTCTGTTTTGGACATTATTGGGCTTTATTATACAATTTTATATTATTTTTGGGACTAACCTATTAACCGGAGGCCCAGCCCAGAATTGCTATTTTTTGCCTATTTCAGAGTTTCACAGAAAAAGAATATCAAACGGAGTCCAAACGGAATGAAACCTTCGGGAACGTGATTTTCGGAACGAACGTGATCCAGAGGACTTGGACCCTACGTAAACACATCAACCAGGAGGCCACGAGGTAGGAGGGTGCGCCTACCCCCCTGGGCGCGCCCTCCACCCTCGTGGGCCCCCTGTTGCTCCACCGACGTACTTCTTCCTCCTATATATACCTACGTACCCCCAAACTACCACATACGGTGCCAAAAACCTAATTCCACCGCCGCAACCTTCTGTACCCGTGAGATCCCATCCTGGGGCCTTTTCCGGAGCTCCGCCGGAGGGGGCATCGATCACGGAGGGCTTCTACATCAACACCGTAGCCTCTCCAATGATGTGTGAGTAGTTTACCTCAGACCTTCGGGTCCATAGTTATTAGCTAGATGGCTTCTTCTCTCTTTTTGGATCTCAATACAATGTTCTCCCCCTCTCTTGTGGAGATCTATTCGATGTAATCTTCTTTTGCGGTGTGTTTGTTGAGACCGATGAATTGTGGGTTTATGATCAAGTTTATCTATGAACAATATTTGAATCTTCTCTGAATTCTTTTATGTACGATTGGTTATCTTTGCAAGTCTCTTCGAATTATCAGTTTGGTTTGGCCTACTAGATTGATCTTTCTTGCAATGGGAGAAGTGCTTAGCTTTGGGTTCAATCTTGCCTGTCCTTTCCCAGTGACAGTAGGGGCAGCAAGGCACGTATTGGATTGGTGCCATCGAGGATAACAAGATGGGGTTTATATCATATTGTATGAGTTTATCCCTCTACATCATGTCATCTTGCTTAAAGCGTTACTCTATTCTTATGAACTTAATACTCTAGATGCATGCTGGATACCGGTCGATGTGTGGAGTAATAGTAGTAGATGCAGGCAGGAGTCGGTCTACTTGTCTTGGACGTGATGCCTATATACATGATCATACCTAGATATTCTCATAACTATGCTCAATTCTGTCAATTGCTCAATAGTAATTTGTTCACCCACCGTAAATACTTATGCTCTCGAGAGAAGCCACTAGTGAAACCTATGGACCTCGGGTCTATTTTCCATCATATTAATCTTCCGTCAACAAGTTATTTCTAGCGCCGTTTTTATTTTACTTTCTTCACTTTGCATCTTTATCATAAAAATACCAAAAATATTATCTTATCATATCTATCAGATCTCACTCTCGTAAGTGACCGTGTAGGGATTGACAACCCCTTATCGCGTTGGTTGCGAGGATTTATTTGTTTGTGTAGGTGCAAGGGACTCGTGCGTGGCCTCCTACTGGATTGATACCTTGGTTCTCAAAAACTGAGGGAAATACTTACGCTACTTTGCTGCATCACCCTTTCCTCTTCAAGGGAAAACCAACGCAGTGCTCAAGAGGTAGCACGGATGCTGGCAATAGGAGTTAATCATAAGTGGGATGCTTGTCCAAGTAAGGACAGCACCCAAGTAACAGTCCACCCACATATCAAATTATCAAAGTAACGAACGCGAATCATATGAACGCGATGAAAACTAGCTTGATGATAATTCCCATGTGTCCTCGGGAGCGCTTTTCTCTATATAAGAGTTTGTCCAGGCTTGTCCTTTGCTACAAAAAGGATTGGGCCATCTTGCTGCACTTTATTTACACTTATTACTTGCTACCCGTTACAAATTACGTTATCACAAAACTATCTGTTACCGATAATTTGAGTGCTTGCAGAGAATACCTTGCTGAAAACCGCTTATCATTTCCTTCTACTCCTCGTTGGGTTCGACACTCTTATTTGTCGAAAGGACTACGATAGATCCCCTATACTTGTGGGTCATCAGGACGCCGTCAAGCTTGTGACCGAGGGGCCGCCGGAGGGCAAGGAGCACCGCAAGCCCGAGCTGTATTTTGGTAGTGTCCTAGAGGGATCCCGCATTGTTGCGGAGGAGTGTGCGAAAGACGTGATCTTTGAATGAATACATTCATATTTTGTCTCGCCCTGTATTATGAAACAAAGACAATTTATGTAATACAGTGCTTTGTGTTTAGATTTTTACCTCCTGTGCGGCCGTTTTTTATTAAATCTGAGAGTTGGCCAGTCGTCGGCTTCAGCCCCCACGCAGGTAATACGGGGGTGTTCGGGATGGAATCTAAACACTCTTAATCCAATTGTTTGGTCCTTGAAGGAGGTGTTTAGCGCAACGAACCAGGCAATCAGACTATACGGATTGAACACCCTCACTTAGCCATAGGAGTTTGACAATAAAAATATAGGCGCAGCCCCTAGTATCCGAACTGGGATGTTGTAAACACCTGGTCGGATAAGTACCGATCCCTCGCGTAATGCGGAAAAATCTCCAAATATTTGAGACCTCCGTAGAGCTGACCGACTCTCGCCGCATCATCACAGTCAGTTTTCGGCTTTCTCTACTGAGGTGTTCCATCGGGTAAACCAGGGCACAATCGCAGTAGTTCTCCCTTTACTACCTTAGCCGATATAGCGGAACGTAAGGTAGCAAGCACAGGAGCCGGGCAACCCAACTATTGATCAAAGACATGATTCGGAGCCAATGCATATAATGCTAAATTCGGGGTGCCGAGCTATACTGTAAAAGTGTTCGGACTTTGTTGCCATAGTGCGGGGCGCTATGAAACACCTGGCAAATTGAAACGTACCATAGTGTACGGGTGCCATCTGATAAGCTTATTAATAATAAAAAAGAGGAAAACAGAAAAGGAGCAAAAGCATAAAGCAGGGGCCCTAAAATTTGGGCCGCAAACTATTTCCATTGTAATTTGATTAAAACGTCAAGCCACATTGATACAAATAGTGCGAGAATCAACAGGCTATTTAACATGCCATCACCAAGGGAGAGCTATGTGTGGGGGCCCTGAAAACAGGTAGAGTGGTCGTTAAAGAGACCACCTAAAAAATTCCCCTCTATGTCCAGACTGACTGCCGTCTTGGTGTATTTGTCCTTCGAAAGGAACTGCGATCAAGACATCAGGGAAGGCCTATGGAGAAGGAACTTGAAAAGGAAAAAAGGAAACCGTGAAAGTAGATGTGTCTAGGAGCGGTCGAGCCGTATTGTGGATCCCAAGGTAAGTATGCCTCCGTCTGTGCCCATGGTATTTTGAGTGCGTAGTTATGTACGCGCGATACCAATGCCACCACTTAATCAGGACTAGGACGGAGGCCAAATTGCTAGTCGAGCTCCTGACGAGCTGAGTTGTCCTGCTGCAGAATAGTCCGGGCCCTCTTGACAGTGTCTGGGAGCGAGGCCGCCGAATTAGGGTTCTGCTTGAAAAGGCCGCTCTGTACTTCTGCTGCTAAGGCAGCGGTGTGTTCCTCGGTACGGAGGGAACGTTCTTTGTTTCCATTAACTGTTATGACGCCGCATGGCCCGAGCATCTTGAGCTTGAGGTAAGCATAATGAGGCACCGCATTGAATCATGCAAATGCAGTTCGTCCGAGCAGTGCGTGATAGCCGCTGCGAAAAGGGACGATATCAAAGATCAACTCTTCACTTCGGAAGTTGTCCGGAGATCCGAAGACAACCTCTAGCGTAATTGAGCCCGTGCAGTGGGCCTCTACACCTGGTATGACTCCTTTGAAGGTAGTCTTTGTGGGCTTGATCCGTGATGAGTTAATGCCCATTTTGCGCACTGTATCCTGATAGAGCGGGTTAAGGCTGCTGCCGCCGTCCATAAGGACTCGTCAGGTGGAATCCGTCAATTATTGGGTCAAGGACCAATGCGGCTGAAACGCCATGATGGATACTGGTCGGATGATCCCGTCGATCAAAAGTGATCGGGCATGACGACCATGGATTAAATTTTGGGGCGACTGGCTCTATCGCATAGACGTCCCTGAGCGCGCGCTTGCGCTCCCTCTTGTGGATGTGTGTAGCATATATCATGTTCACCATTTTGACCTGGGCGGGGGAACTTCTTTTGTCCCCCTGTGTTCGCTTGCCGGGGCTCCTCGTCATCGTCCTAGCTTTGCGATCCCTTTTCTTTGTTCTCGGCATTTAACTTGCTGACCTATTTAAAAACCCAACAATCTCTGTTGGTATGATTGGCTGGTTTATCAGGGGTGCCGTGGATTTGGCACGGACGATCAAGTATGTGGTCCAAGCTAGATGGTCCCTGATTTTTCCTTTTATATGGCTTCTTCTGCTGACCGGACTTGGAACCACTGACTCCGGCATTGACTGTCGTGTCATCGGTGTTGTCACCATTACTTCGGTGTTTGTGTCTGCTGCGTCAGAGCCTGCCGTTATTATTTTTGACCTCGGAGGTGCCCGTGTCACTTGCTGTATTTTTGCTACGGGCCAGCCAACTATCCTCTCCCGCACAAAAGCGGGTCATGAGTGCCGTGAGGGCAGCCATGGACTTCGGCTTTTCCTGGCCGAGGTGGCGGGCGAGCCATTCGTCATGGATGCTATGTTTAAAGGCCGCTAGGGCTTCGGCATCCGGACAATCGACGATCTGGTTCTTTTTAGTTAGGAACCTAGTCCAGAATTTCCTAGCTGACTCTCCAGGCTGCTGGACTATGTGACTTAAGTCATCAGCGTCTGGTGGCCGGACATAAGTACCTTGGAAGTTGTCAAGGAAAGCTTCTTCCAAGTCCTCCCAGCCGCCAACAGAATTTTCAGGCAGACTGTTTAGCCAGTGCCGAGCTGGCCCTTTGAGTTTTAGTGGGAGGTATTTGATGGCGTGAAGATCATCCCCGCGGGCCATGTGGATATGGAGAATAAAATCCTCGATCCATATCGCGGGGTCGGTTGTTCAATCGTATGATTCGATGTTTACGGGTTTGAACCCTTCTGGGAATTCATGATCCATTACTTCGTCAGTGAAGCAAAGAGGGTGTGCGGCTCCTCTATATCGGGCCGCATCGCGACGTAGCTACGATGGAGTCCGTCTGCGGTTTTCGGCCCGGGCGTGACTAGGTTTGTCACGTCCGAATAGATAGCCATCCTCGTGTGTCAGGGCACGTCCTCGCGATCCGTAGATCGATCTTGTATGTCCTGCTCTACTGTCCAGGTCTTGACGAAGGTCATATGTATAACCCCGAGTCGTCTTATCCCTGCCTTTACGGCGAGGTGGGACAGTCTGGTTTTCGGCTCGAGTTGCCGTTTTATCCCGACTGCGCGGTGGTCGGTCAACCGCATTGCGCGATGCTCGTGCGGGCTCTGGCGCCTCGTCATCGAACTGAGGTAGCAATTTGCGCTTCGGGTAACTTTTGGCTGGGCGTTTAAGGCCGTATTCCTCGGCTGCCAGGACATCAGTCCATCTGTCATTGAGCAGGTCTTGATCAGCTTGAAGTTGCTGCTGCTTCTTTTTCAGGCTCCTCGCGGTGGCTATTAGCGGAAGGTTAAAGCGCTCCTGCTCGAGAGGTTCCTCAGGCACGATGAAATCTTCGTTGCCGAGGCTCGCCTCCTCCTCGAAGAGCGGATGATAACTACCGTCCTCCGAGTCTTCTTCTATGGCCTGTTCATCAGGGCTGACTTGCCCATCTTACCGATTGTCTTGCTCGGCAGTTTGTTCGTCGGGGTCTTCTGTGTCTTCGGCACCATCCGGAGTGTTATCGTCTCCTGTGCCGGTGTTGTTGTCCTTGCTGCGGCGCGGTTTAGAGCGGCGCTGCTGACGACAGCGCTTTGGTTGTATCTTAGGAGGGTCATCCTTCGCCGGGTTCTCCATATCGTCGCCACTATTGTCTTTTGGTGCATCCACCATGTATACGTCATATGAGGAAGTGGTTGTCCATCGTCCGGTGTACGGCGGGTTTTTGGCCTCCTCTTCTCTGGCATCGTCGTCCATACCGTCGATGTCTTCGGAGTCATAGTCAAGCGTGTCGGTTAGATCTTCGATAGTGGCTATGAAGTGGGCGGTGGGTGGGAAACGAAATTCTCCATCATCAGCCTCCAGTTCAAACCGGATATAATTCGGCTGAGAGTCCCCCGCTAGGGATAAATTCTTTAACGAGTTTAGCACATCGCCTAAAGGTGAGTGCCGGAAGATGTCCGCGGCGCTGAATTCTGCGATCGATGACTAATCCAGCTCGACATGTGCGGTCACACATGGTTCGGAACTTAAGGCCGGAAACAAGTCCGAGGTTCCGGCGACACAGATATCACCCGAGGTTGGATCTGTGTGCGGCTCGAACACCGCGGAGTTTGCGTCTTCCGTGGCAGGGTTGAGCTTCCCGTCCTCGGACGTCGCGATCTGCTCCGGATCTAGGGCCAGAGTAGTTATAGGTGCAATTTCCTGAGTATGGACCGGTGACAGATTTAAGTCATGTTCACCGTAGGGACAGGGAGCGGCTGCCGTGGTCTCGAAGCCGTCGAAGATCAAGTCTCCACGGATATCCGCGACGTAGTTCAAGCTCCCGAATCTGACCTGATGGCCAGGGGCGTAGCTATCGATCTGCTCAAGATGGCCAAGCGAGTTAGCCCGCAGGGCGAAGCCGCCGAGCACAAAGATCTGTCCAAGGAGGAAGGTTTCTCTTTGGACAGCATCGCTGTTAATGCTTGAAGGAGTCATCAAACCTTTTGGGGACGGCACAGTGGAACTCTCAATGAAAGCACCATTGTCGGTGTCAAAACTGGCGGATCTCGGGTAGAGGGTCCCGAACTGTGCGTCTAAGGTCGATGGTAACAGGAGACGGGGGACACAATGTTTACCCAGGTTCTGGCCCTCTCTATGGAGTTATACCCTACTTCCTGCTTGATTGATCTTGATGAATATGAGTATTACAAGAGTTGATCTACCACGAGATCGTAATGGCTAAAACCCTAGAAGTCTAGCTTGTATGACTATGGTAATGAGTCTCTGTTTTCGGACTAAGCCCTCCGGTTTATATAGACACTGGAGGGGACTATGGTTGTACAAGGTCGGTTACAAAGAAAGGAATCTCCATATGTGGCCGCCAAGCTTGCCTTCCACGCCAAGGAGAGTCCCATCCGGGCACGGGTAGAGTCTTCGTTCTTCGTATCTTCACAGCCCATTAGTCCGGCCCATGTCCAACAGGTCGGACGTCCGAGGACCCCTTAGTCCAGGACTCCCTCACCCATCCATTAGCTTAGCATAACGATCATTTAGTTTTATTGCTATTGCTTTCTTCATGACTTATACATGTTCCTCTGACTATGAGATTATGCAACTCCCGAATACCGGAGGAACACCTTGTGTGCTATCAAACGTCACAATGTAACTGGGTGATTATAAAGATGCTCTACAGGTGTCTCCGAAGGTGTTTGTTGGGTTGGCATAGATCAAGATTATGATTTGTCACTCCGTGTATCAGAGAGGTATCTCTGGGCCCTCTCGGTAATTCTCATCACTATAAGCCTTGCAAGCAATGTGACTAATGAGTTAGTTACGGGATGATGCATTACGGAACGAGTAAAGAGACTTGCTGGTAACGAGATTGAACTAGGTATGATGATACCGACGATCGAATCTTGGGCAACTAACATACCGATGACAAAGGGAACAACGCATGTTGTTATGCGGTTTGACAGATAAAGATCTTCGTAGAATATGTAGGAGCCAATATGAGCATCCAGGTTCCGCTACTGGTTATTGACCAGAGATGTGTCTCGGTCATGTCTACATAGTTCTCGAACGCGTAGGGTCCGCACGCTTAACATTTGATGACGATTTGTATTAGGAGTTATGTGATTTGATGACCGGAGTTTGTTCGGAGTCCCGGATGAGATCACGTACATGGCGAGGAGTCTCGAAATGGTCGAGACATAAAGATTCATATATTGGAAGTCTATATTCGAACACCGGAAAGGTTCCGAGTGATTCGGCTATTTTTGGGAGTACCGGGGAGTTACGGGAATTCACCGGGAGAAGTAATGGGCCTTATTGGGCTTTAGTGGAGAGAGGGGAAAAGGGCCAAGAGGTGGCGCGCGCCTCCCCCTGCCCAAACCGAATTGGACAAGGGGTGGGGGCGCCCCCCCTTTCCTTCTCCCTCTCCCTCTATTTCCTTCTCTCCTACTCCGAATAGGAAAGGGAATCCTACTAGGACTTGGGGGTCCTAGTAGGACTCCCTATGCTTGGCGCGCCCCCTAGGCCGGCCTCCTCCTCCCTCCCTCCTTTATATACGGGGGAGGGGAGCACCCCAAAGACACTCCAAGATTTGTCTTAGCCGTGTGCGGTGCCCCCCTCCACAGTTACACACCTCGGTCATATCATCGTAGTGCTTAGGAGAAGCCCTGCGCCGGTAACTTTATCATCACCGTCGCCACGCCGTCGTGCTGACGGAACTCTCCCTCGGCCTCAACTGGATCAAGAGCTCGAGGGACGTCATCGAGCTGAACGTGTGCTGAATGTCGTACGTTCGTTACTTGGATCGGTTGGATCGCGAAGAAGTTCGACTACATCAACCGCTTTACTAAACGCTTCCGCTTTCAGTCTACGAGGGTACGTGGACACACTCTCCCCTCTCGTTGCTCTGCATCTCCTAGATTGATCTTGCGTGATCGTAGGAATTTTTCTTGAAATTACTGCATTTCCCAACAGTGGCATCTGAGCCAGGTCTATGCGTAGATGTTATATGCACGAATAGAACACAAAGAGTTGTGGGCGATAATAGTCATAGTGCTTACCAGCGTTGGTTTTCCCTTGAAGAGGAAAGGGTGATGCAGTAAAGTAGCGTAAGTATTTCCCTCAGTTTTTGAGAACCAAGGTATCAATCCAGTAGGAGATCACGCACGAGTCCCTCACACCTACACAAACAAATAAGAACCTCGCAACCAACGCGATAAAGGGGTTGTCAATCCCTCAACGGTCACTTACAAGAGTGAGATCTGATAGATATGATAAGATAATATTTTTGGTATTTCTATGATAAAGAGAAATAAAGATGCAAAGTAAAATAAAAGGCAATAGAAATAACTAAGTGTTGGAACATTAATATGAAGGAAAATAGACCCGGGGGCCATAGGTTTCACTAGTGGCTTCTCTCAAGATAGCATAAGTATTACGGTGGGTAAATGAATTACTGTCGAGCAATTGATAGAATTGAGCATAGTTATGAGAATATCTAGGTATGATCATGTATATAGGCATCACGTCCGCGACAAGTAGACCGAAACGATTCTGCATCTACTACTATTACTCCACACATCGACCGCTATCCAGCATGCATCTAGAGTATTAAGTTCATAAGAACAAAGTAATGTTTAAGTAAGATAACATGATGTAGAGGGATAAACTCATGCAATATGATATAAACCCCATCTTTTTATCCTCGATGGCAACAATACAATACGTGTTGTTTCCCTTTCTGTCACTAGGATCGAGCACCGCAAGATTGAACCCAAAGCTAAGCACTTCTCCCATTGCAAGAAAGATCAATCTAGTAGGCCAAACCAAACTGATAATTCGAAGAGACTTGCAAAGATAACCAATCATACATAAAAGAATTCAGAGGAGATTCAAATATTGTTCATAGATAATCTTGATCATAAACCCACAATTCATCAGATCTCGACAAACACACCGCAAAAGAAGATTACATCGAATAGATCTCCAAGAAGATCGAGGAGAACTTTGTATTGAGATCCAAAGAGAGAGAAGAAGCCATCTAGCTAATAACTATGGACCCGAAGGTCTGAGGTAAACTACTCACACATCATCGGAGAGGCTATGGTGTTGATGTAGAAGCCCTCCGTGATCAATGCCCCCTCCGGCGGAGCGTCGGAAGAGGCCCCAAGATGGGATCTCACGGGTACAGAAGGTTGCGGCGGTGGAAATAGGTTTTTGGCTCCGTATCTGATAGTTTGGGGGTACGTAGGTATATATAGGAGGAAGAAGTACGTCGGTGGAGCAACATGGGCCCCATGAGGGTGGAGGGTGTGCCTGAGGGGGGTAGGCGTGCCCCCTGCCTCGTGCTCTCCTCGTTGATTACTTTGCGTAGACTCCAAGTCCTCTGGATCACGTTCATTCCGAAAATCACGTTCCTGAAGGTTTCATTCCGTTTGGACTCCGTTTGATATTCTTTTTCTGCGAAACACTGAAATAGGCTAAAACAACAGCAATTTGGGCTGGGCCTCCGGTTAATAGGTTAGTCCCGAAAATAATATAAAAGTGTATAATAAAGCCCGTTAAACATCCAAAACAGAATATAATATAGCATGGAACAATCAAAAATTATAGATACGTTGGAGACGTATCACATGTCATACTTTGATTCCGCGGTATTATTGGATGAAGCGGCCCAGACTGACATTACATGACCACGTTCATGAGACTGGTTCTACCGCCGTGCTTCGGACACAGGTTGCTAGTGGGTGTCTATTTCTCCAACTTTAGTTGAATCGAGTGTGAATACGCCCGGTCCTTGTTGAAGGTTAAAACAACACACTTGACGAAAAATCGTTGTGGTTTTGATGCGTAGGTAAGAACGGTTCTTGATAGAAGCCCGTAGCAGCCACGTAAAAGTTGCAACAACAAAGTAGAGGACGTCTAACTTGTTTTTGCAGGGCTTGTTGTGATGTGATATGGTCAAGATGTGATGATATATAAATTGTTGTATGAGATGATCATGTTTTGTAAAAGTTATCGGCAACTGGCAGGAGCCTTATGGTTGTCGCTTTATTGTATGAAATGCAATCGCCATGTAATTTCTTTACTTTATCACTAAGCGGTAGAGTTAGTAGTAGAAGCAATAGTTGGCGAGACGACAACGATGCTACAATGGAGATCAAGGTGTCAAGCCGGTGACGATGGTGATCATGACGGTGCTTTGGAGATGGAGATCAAAGGCACAAGATGATGATGGCCATATCATATCACTTATATTGATTGCACGTGACGTTTATCCTTTATGCATCTTATTTTGCTTAGTACGGCGGTAGCATTATAAGATGATCCCTCACTAAATTTCAAGGTATAAGTGTTCTCCCTGAGTATGCACCGTTGCTACAGTTCGTCGTGCCGAGACACCACATGATGATCGGGTGTGATAAGCTCTACGTTCACATACAACGGGTGCAAGCCAGTTTTGCACACACAGAATACTCGGGTTAAACTTGACGAGCCTAGCATATGCAGATATGGCCTCGGAACAGTGAGACCGAAAGGTCGAGCGTGAATCATATAGTAGATATGATCAACATAGTGATGTTCACCATTGAAAACTACTCCATCTCACGTGATGATCGGACATGGTTTAGTTGATATGGATCACGTGATCATTTAGATGACTAGAGGGATGTCTATCTAAGTGGGAGTTCTTTAGTAATATGGTTAATTGAACTTAAATTTATCATGAACTTAGTACATGATAGTATTTTGCATGTCTATGTTGTAGATCAATAGCTCGCGTATAGCTCCCCTGTTTTATTCTTGATATGTTCCTAGAGAAAAATAAATTGAAAGATGTTAGTAGCAATGATGCGGACTAGCTCCGTGATCTGAGGATTATCTTCATTGCTGCACAGAAGTATTATGTCCTTGATGCACCCCTAGGCCGGCCGCCTCCTCCCTCCCTCCTTTATATACGGGGGAGCGGAGGACCCCAAAGACAATCCAAGATGTGTCTTAGCCGTGTGCGGTGCCCCCCTCCACAGTTACACACCTCGGTCATATCGTCGTAGTGCTTAGGCGAAGCCCTGCGCCGGTAACTTTATCATCACTGTCGCCACGCCGTCGTGCTGACGGAACCCTCCCTCGGCCTCAACTGGATCAAGAGCTCGAGGGACGTCATCAAGCTGAACGTGTGCTGAACGCGGAGGTGCCGTACGTTCGGTACTTGGATCGGTTGGATCGCGAAGAAGTTCGACTACATCAACCGCGTTACTAAACGCTTCCGCTTTCGGTCTACGAGGGTACGTGGACACACTCTCCCCTCTCGTTGCTATGCATCTCCTAGATAGATCTGGCGTGATCGTAGGATTTTTTTGAAATTACTGCGTTCCCCAACATCTGCAACCTCTACCTCCGTCGCCGGCACTATACCTCTTTGGCCGCTACACAGGCATTGTCAGACGTTCGCAAACAGGACTGATGCGCCCGCTCGCCTTCTACGACAGTGTTCTCCATCCTGGAGCCATTTGTATCTAGGTACGCTCCGCCACCCTGTCGACGACCTCCATGGCAGCCACCACGCCTGACAGGTGTTCAGTCAAATGCGATTGAGCTTATTTTCGGACGCCGTGTCGTTTTTTCAGAGTAAGAAGGATGGCGGGGTACTCGACCATGGAGGATGAGTTGTTGTGTGATGTGTGGTTGACCGTATCCGCGAATTTCATAAGCAGGAGCAAAGGGGAGACATTTTGGCAGCAAGTGCATCAATCGTTTCACGCACGAAAACACATTGTGCCCTACGACATACACATCATCCATGATTGCAATGTGAGGTTATTATTGTTGGAATTTTGCTAGTAGGCCTTCGGCCCAAAGCCCAACTAAAATTCTGAAATTCTCTTGGCCCATTCATGCACACATGTGAGTGGAGTGAGTGAGGCTAAAGTTTAGTCCCACCTCATAAGTTGAGAGAGAGTTGCACCTCTTTATAAGGTGAGCTCTTCTACACTTGTATGAGCATGACAAGAGGAGACCTACACGCGCGCTCCTCCTCCTCGCTTGCCTCGTCACGACGCGCCGCGGGTTGCGGGATTGAGCCGAGCCGAGGACAGAGCTATGCACGTTGTCTATATTTTTGCTACTCGGGAAAAATTAATGAGTCATTAATTAGTAATTAATGGACGCGTTAATTACTGAACGGTTTCCGATTCTTTTGGATCATGACGACTCGGACGTGGGGTTTACTCCCACGACCTGCCCGGCCCGCACGATATAGTCAGGCAGACGTCTACCCTAGCCGCCGCCGCTTCGTATGGTTTCTCACCACCGTTCCAGATCATTGCGCCGCCAAGCAAGTCTACTCCATCCCTCCTTTCGGCGTGCACCGGCAGAAGGGACAGTAGGCCTCCGGAACCCCGCCTCTCGTGATCCTGTACGGGAGAGGGGCGATCAATTTTTTGGGGAGTGCACTCGGGCGACTGCTGGCAGCGACGACTTCGCGAACGACGACTTTTTCCCCGACCTCGGCAACCTCATCCTCGACGACATGGGCGACAACGTCAACGCCGGCGGTGCTGCTCCCGCTGCACCGTATGTGATTCTATCCTTCCTGTTCGAGATCTTGGTAGAATTCATGTTTCTAGTATGTGCCCTAGATGTGATCTGTTCATCTGTTATGCTTGTTCACATGATTAGTTTAATCTCTGCTGCTGTAGTCATGATTTATCTTCTGTTTATTCGGATTAAATCTCGTAGTAATTTGCTCATATTTCCAACAATCCAAGAACCTGATCATAGGCAATTTACTCCGAGTGGTTTTGCTGCGCATCTGAAGCCGCCTGCCTTTAAGGGGGCGCAATATAAGAGGTGGCGCACGAGAGCAGTCTACTGGTTTCAGACCATGGGTTGCTATGACGCCACCAAGGGCAAGCCTGAGGGCGATCTTAATCCAGCACAGCTGGAAGCTTTTGAGAAGATCGATACTCTCTTTAAAGGCGCTCTTCTGAGTGTTCTGGATGACTCCATTGTGGATTCGTATATGTCGTTTGACGACGGCAAGGACATGTGGGCTGCGCTCGAGGCCAAGTTTGGTGCCTCGGACGCCGGCAGCGAGTTGTACGTCATGGAGCAATTCTATGACTACAAGATGACTGATGAGCGCCCTGTTGTACAGTAGGCTCATGAGATACAGTCGCTCGCAAAAGAACTTGAGTACTTCAAGTGTGTGTTGCCGGACAAATTTGTTGCCGGAGGCATCATTGCCAAGCTTCCACCTTCGTGGAACAATTTTGCTACTTCTCTGAAACACAAGAGACAGGAGTTTTCCGTTGCGGATCTCATTGGTACTCTTGATGTTGAAGAGAAGGCGAGAGCAAAGGACACACGTGCTCGAGTTGCTGAGGGAGGTTCTAGTGCCCACATGGTACAGAAGAAGAACTTCCAGCCCAACAAGTTCAAAAACAACAAGAACAAAACTCAGGGCAAAGGCAAGTTTGATACAAAGAACAAGCCATCACATTCTACCAACTTCAAGAAGAATTCTCATAAGAAGGGGAAGGGACTTTGCCATGTCTGCGGTGATCCTAATCACTGGGCTCCGAAGTGTCCTAACCGCTTTGAGGAGCGCGAACATGAGAAGAGCGGCAAGTCCGCTAATGTGGTCATCGGTGATACTGATATGAAGGAATCAGGGTACGGTATTTTTTCTACCATCCTTTCAGTATTCCAATCCCCTGATTGGTTAATTGACACCGGTGCGAATGTACATGTTTGTGTTGACGCCTCCATGTTTTCTTCTTACCAGGCAACAGGGACTTCTCCCGTGCTGATGGGGAACGGGTCACATGCCATCGTTCGAGGTGTTGGTACGGTCGATCTGAAGTTTACTTCGGGGAAGACTGTGCGTCTGAAGAACGTTCATCATGTGCCGTCCATCAATAAAAATCTCGTTAGCGGTTCCCGTTTATGTCGAGATGGTTTTAAGTTGGTTTTCGAATCCAATAAAGTTGTAATTTCTAAGTATGGACAATTTGTTGGAAAAGGCTATGAGAGCGGAGGCTTGTTCCGCCTGTCTTTGTCAGATATTTGCACTAAAGTTATTAATAATGTTTGCCACAATAATGAGTCTGATATTTGGCATTCACGACTTTGTCACATTAACTTTGGTTGCATGACGCGGCTGGCCAATATGAATTTAATTCCGAAAATCTCTACCATCAAAGGCTCTAAGTGCCAAGTATGTGTGCAAGCTAAGCAACCTCGCAAGTCCCATAAGACTGCAGAGGCAAGAGACTTGGCGCCACTAGAGCTTATACATTGTGATCTTTGTGAGATGAATGGCGTGTTGACAAAAGGTGGAAAGAGATACTTCATGACGTTGATTGATGACTCCACTAGATATTGTTATGTGTATCTTCTGAAATCAAAAGATGAGGCTTTAGCTTTCTTCAAAAACTATAAAGCCGAGGCAGAGAACCAACTTGATCGGAAAATTAAACGGCTTAGGTCCGATCGTGGTAGAGAGTATTTTTCCAATGAATTTGATCTATTTTGTGCGGAACATGGTATAATCCATGAGAGGACGCCTCCCTACTCACCTCAGTCAAATGGAGTAGCCGAAAGAAAGAACCGAACTCTAACTGATATGGTTAACACTATGTTAGACACATCGGGTCTTTCCAAGGAATGGTGGGGGGAGGCGCTAATGACTGCATGTCATGTCCTAAACCGAGTTCCCACAAAGCATAAGACCATGACTCCATTTGAGGAATGGGAAAGGAAAAGATTGAACCTCTCTTACCTACGTACTTTGGGTTGTTTGGCGAAGGTCAATATACCAATTTCCAAGAAGCGCAAGCTTGGACCAAAAACCGTGGATTGTGTTCTTTTGGGCTATGCTTTTCATAGCATCGGCTATAGATTCTTGATAATAAAATCTGAGGTATCCGACATGCATGTTGGTACGATTATGGAGTCGAATGATGCAACTTTCTTTGAGGACATATTTCCTATGAAGGATATGTCGAGTTCCTCAAATCAAGAGATACCTACTCCATCTAGTGAGGAATTTGCTGTAATTCCTGAACCCACCATTGCGATGGAACACGTTGAGAATCATGTTGAGGGTGACAATGGAACTCCTGTGAGGAGTAAGAGACAGAGGACTGCAAAGTCTTTTGGTGATGATTTCATTGTGTACCTTGTGGATGACACACCCAGGACTATTTCAGAAGCCTATGCATCTCCTGATGCTGACTACTAGAAGGAAGCTGTTCGTAGCGAGATGGATTCCATCTTAGCTAACGGTACCTGGGAGATCACTGACCGTCCTTATGGGAGCAATCCTGTAGGATGTAAGTGGGTGTTCAAGAAGAAGCTTAGACCTGATGGTACGATTGAAAAGTACAAGGCACGGCTTGTGGCCAAGGGTTATACCCAGAAAGAAGGTGAAGACTTCTTTGATACTTACTCACCCGTGGCTAGACTGACCACAATTCGGGTGCTACTATCACTGGCTGCCTCACATGGTCTTCTCGTTCATCAAATGGACGTTAAGACGGCTTTCCTCAATGGAGAATTGAAGGAGGAAATTTACATGGATCAGCCAGATGGTTTTGTAGTACCTGGTCAGGAAGGAAAGGTGTGCAAGTTATTAAAGTCTTTATATGGCCTTAAACAAGCTCCTAAGGAGTGGCATGAGAAGTTCGAAAGAACATTAACTGCTGCCGGCTTTGTAGTAAACGATGGTGACAAGTGTGTGTACTATCGCTATGGTGGGGGCGAAGGAGTTATTCTTTGTCTGTATGTCGACGACATATTGATCTTTGGAACCAAACTTGATTTAATCAAGGAGGTTAAGGATTTCTTATCTCGCTGTTTTGAGATGAAGGATCTAGGAGTAGCTGATGTTATCTTAAACATCAAGCTGTTGAGAGATGAGAATGGTGGGATCACACTGCTTCAGTCTCACTATGTGGAAAAGGTCTTGAGTCGTTTTGGGTATAGCGACTGCACACCTTCTCCAACTCCATATGATGCTAGTGTGTTGCTTCGAAAGAATCGACGGATTGCTAGAGATCAACTGAGGTATTCTCAGATTATTGGCTCGCTTATGTATTTGGCGAGTGCCACGAGGCCTGACATCTCTTTTGCTGTGAGCAAGCTGAGTCGGTTTGTGTCAAAACCGGGAGATGATCATTGGCATGCGCTTGAGAGAGTTATGCGCTATTTGAAAGGCACCGCGAGCTATGGGATTCACTACACCGGGTATCCAAGGGTACTGGAGGGTTACAGTGACTCAAACTGGATTTCTGATGCTGATGAGATAAAGGCCACAAGTGGTTATGTTTTTACACTTGGTGGTGGCGCTGTTTCCTGGAAGTCTTGCAAGCAGACCATCTTAACGAGGTCAACTATGGAAGCAGAACTCACAGCATTGGACACTGCCACTGTTGAAGCAGAGTGGCTTCGTGAACTCTTGATGGACTTACCTATGGTTGAAAAACCAATACCCCCTATCCTGATGAACTGTGATAATCAAACTGTGATCGTCAAGATAAACAGTTCGAAGGACAATATGAAGTCCTCAAGACATGTGAAGAGGAGACTAAAATCTGTCAGAAAATTGAGGAACTCCGGAGTTATTACGTTGGATTATATCCAAACGTCGAAAAACTTGGCAGATCCCTTCACAAAGGGTCTATCACGTAATGTGATAGATAATGCATCGATGGAGATGGGTTTGAGACCCACCGCATGAGTTGTCCATAGTGGTAACCCACTCTATGTGATCGGAGATCCCGTGAAGTAGAAGTGGGAGACAAGCTGTTGGTCAGCTGGGAGGAGAGTATCCCTATATTAACTATCCCACTCCGTGAAGATGCAATACTCTCCTGATCTGCATGGCAGGTTGATACTTATCTTAATGTGTTCCAAGTGGCTTATTCGGGTAAGCAGAGATGTTGTCCTGCAGAACATCTTCTGAGGAACACACCTATATGAATTTGACTGTTAACGTCGCAGTCTGTGAGAATTGGGTGTTCTCTAATAAATTCATGAAAAGGCCCTGGAGTACGACATATATGCTCCACCCGCGGGGAAGCCTTGCGGCAGCCCAGTATCGGTCAAGAATTTGTGTGAAACTAGTTTCACAGAAAACTTGTAGTTCAAGGCATAGTCCACTATTCAAGTTGTGATCTAGTGTAGCATAAATCTCTAAGTGGAAGTTCAACTTCACAGTCTCCACTAAGCATCGGTATATAAACAATGTTTTGGAACTAAATGATGAGATGTGCCAATGAGACTTTGTGGGGGATTGTTGGAATTTTGCTAGTAGGCCTTTGGCCCAAAGCCCAACTAAAATTCTGAAATTCTCTTGGCCCATTCATGCACACATGTGAGTGGAGTGAGTGAGGCTAAAGTTTAGTCCCACCTCATAAGTTGAGAGAGAGTTGCACCTCTTTATAAGGTGAGCTCTTCTACACTTGTATGAGCATGACAAGAGGAGACCTACACGCGCGCTCCTCCTCCTCGCTCGCCTCGCCACGCCACGCCACGCCTCGTCACGACGCGCCGCGGGTTGCGGGATTGAGCCGAGCCGAGGACAGAGCTATGCACGTTGTCTATATTTTTGCTGCTCGGGAAAAATTAATGAGTCATTAATTAATAATTAACGGACGCGTTAATTACTGAACCGTTTCCGATTCTTTTGGATCGTGACGACTCGGACGTGAGGTTTACTCCCACGACCTGCCCGGCCCGCACTATATAGTCAGGCAGACGTCTACCCTAGCCGCCGCCGCTTCGTATGGTTTCTCACCACCGTTCCAGATCATTGCGCCGCCAAGCAAGTCTTCTCCATCCCTTCTTTCGGCGTGCACCGGCAGAAGGGACAGCAGGCCTCCGGAACCCCGCCTCTCGTGATCCTGTACGGGAGAGGGGCGATCAGGTTTTTAGGGAGCGCACTCGCGCGACTGCTGGCAGCGACGAATTCGCGAACGACGACTTTTTCCCCGACCTCGGCAACCTCATCCTCGACGACATGGGCGACAACGTCAACGCCGGCGGTGCTGCTCCCGCTGCACCGTATGTGATTCTATGCTTCCTGTTCGAGATCGTGGTAGAATTCATGTTTCTAGTATGTGCCCTAGATGTGATCTGTTCATCTGTTATGCTAGTTCACATGATTAGTTAATCTCTGCTGCTGTAGTCATGATTTATCTTCTGTTTATTCGGATTAAATCTCGTAGTAATTTGCTCATATTTCCAACAGTTATCGCATCGATGGCATTCTATCCAGACCATCGTCGCCAAGTTTTGTCACGTAGTAGCTCCGCTGGAGGCAAGGTGACCATTGCACGCGGCAGAGGAGGAGATTGTAAGTTTTGCTTCTTCTTCCCCACTTGTTGATTGAACCATTCATTCACTCAATGTTGCTTTACACTTGGCTGAACAATTGATGGTTTTTCCTTTCTCTGCAAGTATAAGTGTATTAACAAGTAGACCTGCCCCCCTATGATCAGCTCGCAACTAATGGGCCGGGACATGACTGCTAACCACGCCAATCAATGGTGAATTAAGGGGCAGCCGGACGTCGTCGTACGTCGTCAAGCAAAGCCGGGCACGTACGTGTTGCAGGACAGATAATTAGCTAGCTATATACTCCCTCCGTTCCTAAATATAATTTTTTTTAAAGATTGTAATATATGTGAAAAGTTGGTGTTCCAAAGGACCAAAGTGGAAGTATGCATGGCTATAGTTTGTTGGGATAAGCTTACTTACTCTTTTGATGCTTACGACTGCTAGCTTTATTAGCACCATTGTAAAAAGGTGTAATTGAACACCAAAAATAAAGTTGATCTAAATTTGTGGCCACAATCTACCGCCTCCTAGCCTTACAGATTGATGGTCAAAGTTTTACCTTGGAAGCTACATGTCGATGTCCAAATAATACAGATTTGTGATAAGAGGGTTCCTAAATATAAGCTTTTGTAGAGATTCCAATACGGACTACATACGGAGCAAAATGAGTGAATCTATACTCTAAAATATGTTTATATACATCTGTA
The DNA here is from genome assembly GCF_018294505.1 of Triticum aestivum. Taxonomy (NCBI): domain Eukaryota; kingdom Viridiplantae; phylum Streptophyta; class Magnoliopsida; order Poales; family Poaceae; genus Triticum; species Triticum aestivum. The sequence goes on from NC_057799.1 coordinate 597,319,273, forward strand.
TGTAGTCCGTATTGAAATATCTAAAAAAACTTATATTTAGAAATGAAGTGAGTAGCATGCATCAATAATGTTGAATGGTACTTAGGAGCACTTTCACCCCATCTCATCGTAAAACATTTCTTAAAAAAATTCATTCTTCAAAGAACTCCTCACATGTAGATGACTTTCAAGTTTCGTGAGAAAGAAGATCTTACATTCATATGCGCTAAGGTAAAAAAGAAGTAAACACAAGCTCTCACACAGAAAAAGAAGTAAACACAAGCTCATTCATCGATCATTTATATAAGCATTAGCCACAATTGCCCCGTTGTTCCATTTATCAGTCCAGAAAAAAGCATCTTTTACCATCCTCAATAATGAACCGGCTTGCGGCATTAAAGATGTGTCTCTCATGATCATCGAGGGCAGTGGAGCTAATGTTCCATGCCCTATTATACAATGTGCGTAATCTTCATGCCCAGCAGAGCTGGAGGGCCCAGTTCATGACTTCTAGATCTAGGATACCTAAACCACCTTGCAATTTTGAGCAGCACACATGCCTCCAGCTAACAAGGAAATGTCCACCTTGAACGGTTTCAGTCCCTTTCCATAGGAAAGATCTTCGTACTATGTTGATTGCTTTGAAAACCCTTGGAGGGGACCCAGGGACAATAGGTGGAAAATAGGGATAGCGGAAAGCACAACTTGCACCAAGATAAAACAACCACTTTGATAGAGAAAACTTGTAGGCCAAGGACTCAATCTTCTTCTGAATGCCAATCTTCGTCTGAAAGTCTTATGTTTCGTAACTTCCTCAAACGAAGTAGCACGCCCAGGTACTTAATAGGGAGAGGTGAGGTTTGAAAATTTAGAATGTTATATTGAAATCCCTGATCTCATCATATCCACAGAGAAATAGGTGAGATTGAGTTCTTACTAACTTTGCATCGTAGACAGTGGAGCTTCCAAAAATATCCAGCAAAAGTTTGACTGCAGAATAATCGGCAGCCGAGATTTTGAGGTATCACATCATCCTTGTGTGGCTGCTAATCCTTGTAATTCGCGTTGTAATGGCCGAAAGGCGTTGTATTTGGTTTTTTGGCCGCTTCTTCTCTAATGCAATGATACACACATGCTTATGCGTATTCTAGGAAAAGAAAGCATCACATCCGCTAGGCGATCGCCTGCTTGTTACTAATAGGCTCCAGAATATCTGCTGCATAAAATAATTTGCAAAGCATGTCCATGACAATAAAGAATAGCATCGGCGAGAGAGGGACGCCCTCCATGAGGCCACGACCATGCCAGAAACTTTGGTCGGGGATGCCACCTTCCTTAGTTGATGCCGCAGCGAGCAACATAGAGACCCACGAGCACCACTTATGCTCGGAGCCGATTTATCGGAGCGCATCCAAAAGGAATTGTCAAGTGACAGTGTTGAAAGCCTTACAATGGCCAGTTTCAGCAGTAAACATCTATGCTTCCTCTCTCATAGCCTTTGCCGATTCCCTGAATAGCTTGGAATTCTCATGAAATGATATCGCCCCTTCAGCAACCATTCTCATGACTCCATTCTGCGATTTGCTCTGCACAGGGGTGTTGTTCTTTCTGTCCCCATTCTCGTGTCAAATCCGAATCACATCCTGTATTCTGTTGCGTTTTATCAGGTTGCACGGTGGTCATCTCTGTTTGCCAATATTCTTCAAGAAACTGAACGAGCATCTGCCTTCTCTTGTCCATACGTCTGACCTCTATGCGACGCAACTCAAGATCCATTGTAATGTCCATTATCTTTTCAGATTACTAGTATCACCACTAGCGAGAAAGCAGTGATGAGATGAGTCGACGAAGGAGTCTGCAAGCGGACATCGCATATATTCTTCAGGGCATATATATGACAGGTGAGGAGGAACCTGGCGTGTGGTGTGGAATCGCCGTGCACGCTAACGCCTAAGGCGACCTTCCCATCAATTCAGACCAATGATCCATGTACTCGATCGCTTTTCAGTATTGACCAATTAGTAATCAATTCCCTGCCGGGTAGTAGCTTTCTTTCAACCGAAAGTGCTTTTCTGCTCCCGAGCTCAAATGAGCTCGGTGAACAGTAAAATAAAAAAAAATAAAAAATTTCAATTTTTTTTGGAGAAACATGGACAAAAGTTTCAAGTGTGTGCAAAAAATCGTCATGAAATCATATTCCGGTAAGGCATGACAAAAAACAAACAAATTCAGTGTAGCACTGAATTTGTTTTTTTTTTTGCCACGTCTTATAGGAATGTGATTTCATGACAAAATTTTGCAAGCACTTAAAACTTTTGTCAATGCTTCTCCCAAAAAAATTTGGAATTGTTTGAATTTTTTCGATTTTGTTTTGATTTTACTGTTCACCCGAGCTCATTTGAGCTCGGATGCAGAAACTCCCATCCTGGCCTCCTTCCTCTTCCTGCGATATCTATTCTAAGCTGTTTCCCGTTTCGAAAAAAATTCTAAGCTGTTTCCAGAGCAGCAACGTGCACGTCCCTGTTGATACAATACAACGGACCACCCACATACACACATACCACATACAGTACGTAGGTACTCCCTCCGTTTGAAATTACTTGTCTCGGAAATGGATGTATCTAGAACTAAAATACGTCTAGATACATCCATTTCCGAGACAAGTAATTTCAAACGGAGGGAGTAGATATAAACATAACGGAATCCAATCAAGAAGCAGAGCGATACGCAGGGGGTTAGGCTGGCCATGTGTGCGGGATCGGGACGGGCCTGGAGTGGAGCGAGTGGCAGAGTCAAACTGGGAGGCGCGACAGAGATCGGGCGGGGCCGCCCGTAGGTGACATGTCACGGTACGCGATGCACGAGCGCCGGGACCCCCCCGGCCGGCAGCAACGACGAATCGACCGGTGGTCGCTTGCCATGCCGCCGGCCTGCCTGCCGTCATTCGCCCAGCCCATCACGTCCGGCGGTGGGTCGCGCTCGCCCCCACCACGTGCGGCGTCGATCGCCACCCCGCCCCACACAGCCACTGCTTCCGGCGCCGCCCCTACGTACCCCTACCGTGGACGTACGCCGGCTCGCCACGTCCGCGTTCCGGCGCCGCACCTACGTGCGTCGTCGCGTACGCCGTCTTGGCAGCGGTTGCAACGGAGCCATCTGACCGACTGACCGGACCAGACCGGCCGCCCATGACACATCGTGCGTGCGTGGTTAAATACTCAAATACTCCAAAAATCAGGGAACACGTCGTGTTGTTCGCATCCATTCATCCCGCCGATAATATAGTATTGAACCACCGGTACGATCGACGTCGCCGACTACGTGGCCGGTCCGTCCAGTCGCCTGCCTCCGGTACGTAATGCAAACCACAACGTCTCAACCACCGTAGAGCCCAGGAGGATGGTGGATGGCGCGTGCATGTGCGCCCGCCCGGCCTCCCGATCGGATTTCCGTCACCTATCCCCGTCCATCTCTGTACCTCGACGTACTGGTGGCCGACCTGGCCGGTAGCTGAACCCTAGCACTGTTAGGAAAAGGCATACTAATGGCGCACGAGTTTTGCCTACTAATAGCGCACTACTGTGTGCCACTAGTATCACGCCACTATTTTAAATACTAATGGCGCACCACTGGTGCGCCATTAGTATCTGGTATACTAATGGCGCATCACGCCGTGCGCCATTAGTATAGACCAACATGCGTCATTAGTGTGCCTCCCAGGGGGCGATATTTACACATGTGCTTTGCCATACTAATGGCGCACTGTGGGGTGATGCGCCATTAGTATCCTTTGGCATACTAATGGCGCACGTTGGGGTGATGCGCCATTAGTATGAATATTAGGGATTTTTTTTCTGATATTTGCACAGATTACAAAATATATTATTGTACAGAATATAGACAGCACCACATAGCAACAGCAGATTCATCGAATACAATAGAAGATTAGTCTCCGAATACAATTTATCATATTAGTCTCCGAATTCAAAAGACCGAACAAAGATAGAACATTACAAGTCTCGAGACCGCGAGTTTGTCTTCACATTACAAGTCGATATCGATCATCTAAACTACCATCACATAGAAGAGAGTTGCGGTCATCACGATGAGCATCATCGCGATGAAACTGGTCTTCATCCGGTTCCTCCAACGCTCCCTCCTCTCTCCCGCTAGATAGCGCGCGTATCTAGATTTCGCCACCGCCCTAGTGGTGTACCCTTTGTAACTGTTACCGCTGAAACGGTGAACCTGTCTCCGACACTCCTCCCGGTCGTCGTAGACTCCGGAAACCTTACCCTTGTACACAACATACGACGGCATCTCTATGCACTAGCCAAACAACAGACAATACATAAGCAACATATAAGTATGCAACAAAAGGATCGGAAGAGAAAAGCAAGACATTAGTAGCACGATTCATGGTCCTACTAATAAATAGCATCGATTACATCTAAGTTGAACGACTTTCCAAACCAAAGAGACATACAAGTTCATTAAAGTTTAATTACAACATGAGCTAATCGATGTTTCAGAACTACACATAGCATCACTACTTTCGACTCGACTCATGGGACCGGAGCGTGGATGAAGCCGCCGTCTTTCGTGATGGTCATGAAGTCGCGGGCGTTGTCAGCCTGCATTTATAGCGTTGTGTCTATCTCACTGTTGGACGGTTGATATTTGAGGCAGAACTGCCCCGAGGTACGAAGGACATCTTGATGGATGATTTATGCAAACGCCGACTGGATGCGAAAGAATTCTTGTCGGATGTCCGCGTCCTGGATTGCCGCCAAGCTTGTGGCCCAATCTTTGAGATTATTTGGTAGCAGAAGGTGATTATGGTCCCGTACGATCGCCCGCATGTGATGGAGGGCGTAGTAGGCATCCTTCTGACCGCCAGACGACTGCTTGACGCAGGGGAACGTCGTATTGTGGGTGAACACGTGCATGCCGTACCTACGAACTGGCCTCTTAAAGGTTCCTCCAGATGCGGCGTAGCCGGGGAGAGCATCATCAAGAACTTTCTTGATATTTGTGTAGTCTATCTTGGAGTCACGTCCGGTCAAAATACGTGGCCATGGAATATTTCGGGCTTAAGAGGATGAGTGTGCAATGTGTGTCACTGCACAGACCACGGAATGTTAGAAAAAACAGAACAATCGAAATCTAAGAAATCATATGTTACGGGGCGGTTAGGGGATGACTTACTCGGGAAAGTAAGGCACGAGGAAGTTATCCTTATCTGGGTTTGCTAGAATGACGCCTTCGAGGTGTGAACTCGCGTCTTGCCGGTCCCCAGCGCTGCCCTAGATCTTGCCACGCATGTAGAAGGGGTCGACTATCACAATGTCCGGGGTCTTGTCTCTAATAATCCGCATCTCCATACTCAGCGAAAACAGCCGAACGAAGGTGTAGTGCAGCGGATGAAGGTTAAACATAGCAAAGATGTCATCAAACCGCAGGACGATCGTACCCCCGACGACGCTATCCACAAAGCCCTTGCCCTCTGGCACCTTGGCCACGAAAACCGGGTATGCCACATCATTCTCTCTAAGATGCAGCTTCTCCAAAGAAAGAACACTGTAATGCAGACTCCGCATAGCACCGGTTGCAGCATTGAGCATATTTGTCGGTAGCATCGCCCTAACCGCAACATGCACCCTCCTCGAGATATCCTTAGGTGAAGGTGGCCCGTCCTGAGCACGGATCGTACTCGGTGCCGGCTGGCTCGCACCGGCGCCCTTGTTAGTCTTTCGTTTCTGTCCCTTCTTCTTGATCTGATGTAATGGGATCGAGTTCTGCTCACAGACCGCCTTCTTGAGCGTGTTGGGGCTGATAATATTTCGCACCTCAGCTATTTGAGGCTCGGTGAAGGCGGCAGCTAGAGGCGTCTCCTGAGAACTGAACGCCAGACGACGCCTGTTGCAATTGGGTTTCTCCGCCGTACCAGCTAGATTGCGGTCGTCTTTTTCAGGGTTGGGTTCTTGAGAAGGAGGCCCGCAGAACTCGTCACCGTACCCATGTTCGGCAAAGTACTTATCGACGTTGGTAAATGTACCGTCGTCGTTGTCGTCGTCGTCCGGATCATGTGCCATATGCATGTCCGGATCCTGTGCCATAGGGATGTCCGGCATGTCCGGTAGCGTTGCGGCGTTCTTGCCATGGCTTGGCGCTGGCACGACCGGCGGTCTTGTCTGTGGGGTGGTGTCCCCCGCCCCCAAACGAATCTTGCTCTTCGGCCAAAGCAGGGGCTAGCTTACGCAGGCGCTGAGGGTCATCACATCATCTTCGTCGGCCCCAGCGTCGAATCGGAGGTAACAACTCGTCGCAGCCTGGCAGCACCCGAACCAGTTCAACCCTATACAAGGTGGGTGGCATCGGATTACCGTGGAACACGTGGTTGCCCGGTTGAATGATTCTGCCCTTGGTGACATCGACCAACTCGCCGCCCATGAAGTGCAGGAGAGTGCAAGGAACGTCGGCGGCGCCCTGCGAAAACATGTAGGGCGTCAGGGATGCCCAGTAAAAGGCAAGGAGATGAAGTCAACGGCCGAGAGGCTTAGTTACCGTGATGCCGTCGAGCTCGGCTAATGTTGAGGCACCGCCAACGGCGGGCGTGCAACTGACGGAGGGGTCGCTTGCTGGCGAGGTGCCGGCCGGCGTACACCCGGATGCATTAAGCTCCAATGCCCGTGCCGGCGCCGGAGACACGAATACCGCCTCCGCCGGAGACACCAATGGCGCCACCTGCGCGTTGTGCGAGTTGCTGGCCGTGAAGCTGGGAACCGGGGGAGGCCCCTGTTGGCCGCCCGCAATCCACGTCGTCAGCCCCTGAATCAAGGTAGGCACCATGGCGGTGAGCGTCGTTCCCAGTTGTTGTTGCACTTGCTCTTGGACAATCTCCGGAATCCGCGCCACTTGTGCCTTGAGTTCTTGAACCTCGCGCGACTGGCTTTCCGAGCTGGTCTTTTTCTCCTTTCGCCCACCAGCGGTATAGTATGACGACCATTTTGTGGACAAGCCTTTGCCGGCCACACGACCAGCTGACGACGGCTTACTGAGCTTATCCTTGTTTTTCATTACGTTCAACGCCCTATTTAAAGGGGTGTCGAAAGGGGAGCTCTGAGACGACCCCGCGCTACTGCTTTCAGCCTCCTGCGGAAGGAATGTGAACCATTTAGAAATTTGGCTTCATTAATTAGAATGCAACCATATGGAGCTAATTACGCGGGGGTGTATTCCTTACCAGAACAAGCTCAAGCGCCCTGGTCTTCGGATCCGTGGTAAGCTCCTTTGTTACCGGGTCCTCCTTGTACCGGGCCCTGACAAAGTTGCTGGTCTGCTTGTCACGGTATTTCTCGAAGCGGGGCGGTAGGCCTTGCTCGGCACGCTCCGCGTCCTCCTTGTCCCATATAGGCTCCGCCACTCTGTAACCGCCGGGACCGAGTTGGTGGACCCCTAAGTTCAACTGCCGCATTTCTTTCCCCCACTGACTTGATTCAGAGGTTGCGCTGCTCTCGCACTTTATCTTGAACTCCTTGTAGTCATCTTCGCTGATCAAAGGATATTTCGCCTTGATCTTCTCATAACTATCACCTTTTTCAATCATTGCCTTCACCGTGCTTCTCCAAGTAGACAGGGTCGTGCTCATCCTCGTGAGGGCGGCACTGTTCACTTTATTCCCTGAGAGGCGTGTGTTTGCAAAGTCAGCGGGGAACTTGTATCGTTCGTGCAGATTCATGAAGAGGAGGCTGCGCAAATTCGCTCGGTCCTTATGCCTTAGGTTCTCGGTGTTGATCGAGACGGTGCTCCGGAGAATGCACCCGAGCTGAACCGAGTACCCCTTGAATAATTCTTTGGGCGCCGTTGGATGCCCGTCGGAGTTCACTTCAGTAAATTCCTCCTTGACGGTGCCGAGCACGCTCGGGCACCGGTCCTTCCGTTGCCTCTTCGGTTGGCTGCCATCTGTGCGTGCGCTGCCATCATCAGTGGTGGCATCCTCGGCGGCACCATCAGTGGTGTCATCCCCGACGCCACTAGGGGTTGTGTAGTCAGGATCGGTGTCTTCCGCGGCGTCCTCATAGCGGTGAGGTTCTTCCTCCAGCTCCTGGGACAGCTCCCAGAATTGCTTGCCGCCCGAACCGTCGGCCTCATCGTTGTGGGCCATGTTTCGCTCTAAATAGAAACAAAAGTTTTGTCAAAAAGTTGGTTATTGTCAAGGAACAAGATCATGGTCTCATCATTTAGGGTTTGTCGACACCGAAGCATCCTAAAAGCTAAGCTTTTATCATTTAGGGTTCGTCGACGCCGAGGCACCCTAAAAGCCTAAGCGTACATCATTTAGGTTCTCATCGACACCGAGGCACCTTAAAAGCCAAGGTTTTATCATTTAGGGTTTGTCGACGCCGAGGCACCCTAAATGCTAAGTTAAGTTTTCATCATTTAGGGTTTATCGATGCCGAGGCACCCTAGGTTGACTGATATATATGGGTATCTTCTAATAATATACCCTACTTAATTAAGGACAAACACCAAGAGACAGTAAACATATCACACTTCTATATGTATAACACAAGAGGCAGTTGATCCTACTTAATTAAGTACTAAGATACCCCGGCCCATGCATTAGTCGCAAGTACCCCATATGTCCTATTTTTAGCAAAGTCATGCTAAAATTCACGGAAAATTTCAGCATGACCTTTGCTGAAAATAGGACATATGGAGTACCCGAATTCGTCGGAACGGAAGTTAATCGACATTCCGGCAAACTCAAGGGCCTCTCGGGGTACCTGCAAAATCATCACGACACGATGGTCGGAGACAAAACCCAGCAAACAAGCAATTGATGGATCAACACGTAAAACATGTCCAATAAGAGCATATAATTCAACAACTCCACTGAAAATGAGAGCTGAAAGATGCAGGAAGCACAAACAGCTCAGAAAAATCAATCCATCTAGCATTTCAGGTTTTGCTAGAAATACCTTTAACATCAGTATCAGTATGATTATAGAGTCAACATCAGTATGATTTATAGAGTCAAATACCTTCAACGAGGGATACAAATAATTTTCATTTTCATATTTTAAGAACTATAAATAAACCATCCAGTAAGTATAATCAAGGTAATCAACCATTCCCATAAAACAAGACAAGTTGTATTCAGTACTGCTAATATGGTTGGAGATTACTATGAACATGTGGCAAGACTACTTTGATAACAAGGGCCACTAGTTGGCCAGTAGTTGAACTAGCAGCTTGGCCATCACTGACGCCACGCACTACTGTGACAGCTCTCAGCAGTAACCTCCAAGGCTCCGACAACCGACACAGATAACCTGTCTCAAAGATGAGCCTCAAGACAAGCTTCGCATTCTACTTTATGCTTCATTGAAGTTCAGAGAACTCTCCAAAAGAAAGGTTCAGGTGCCAATTGGTATCATGTTAAAGCCAGCAATGTAAAATGATCTACAACCTTATGTAAAGTGCCAACTCCACAGATTTCTTTTTCACAGCTTTTATATTATTTCTAGAAGCAACACAACAGGGTTAAACACCAGAATCTTGAGTTTAATTTTTTCTAGAATTTTAGAGGCCCCACAAATTCAGTTCAGGTATTTTATACCATGTTAAAGATAGTAAAGTACAGAGGTTTAGCCCTGGTCCTTAGATTCAGTTTCCTAATCTTTTTGTTTTCTACAAAGATATTCCCAACCTTCATGATGCTGGTAAGAAAAGAGCTACTCTCTGAATCTTTTATCTATTTATACCTGTAAATTAGCACTCTGATGCTGGCCTTGACAAATGATCCCACTATGTTGTTTGCTGGAATCTGCAAAATGATCCCACTATGTTGACAAATGATCCCACTCTGTTGTTGTACTTGAGAACACTGTAACAAAATCAAAACCACAATAAACAGTGGTCAAATACAGAAGAAGGAACAATTTATTTGTGACATAGTTACAAATGATGACAGAATAAAGCAACACCCTGCACTAGCCTAAAAACAAGTGAAGTTTCACCCATATAAGAACAACTGAATTCTAGTCACATTGACACTCCTGGTTTTCTACAAACACCAAGTACTAGGGCACACAAAAGTTCTGAAATTTGTGTGCCTAACTGAATTAACTGAATTTTTAGTAACCGAATAAACTGAATTTTCAAAACTACAAGAAGCCATTAAAAAATCCTCTCATCTCATATGAGGAGTGCTAATCCTAAGACTAATAGTTTGTTGTGCAGTACATCTACAGTGATGCCCTGTCCATTTTTCCCTCCCCAACTAGATACTAGAGTAGCACTGTTGATGCCCTGTTCTTGCTGAACTTTATGACAGTATATACAACAACTTATCCTCTTAAGCCAAAACAACTTTGTAAAAGCCAGATGCAACTTGTTGAGCTGATTTTTTTAGATGACCCATAAGACAAACTGAAAATAGTTGTTGTTGCTGAACTAATCTGACCACTATAACCTGTTCATCATTCAGCCATAGTTGTTGTTGCTGCTACAATTTCAGCAAGCAACATGCCTAAATCCAGTGCTTGTTTGACTTTACTGAATTACCAACGCATGGCACACAACACATTTATATTTTGTCAGGTCACACAACACATGCCTGAGGAGGAAGATTGAATTTTCTACAGAAGCATCATCAGGTACACTTCAACATGTGCTAGCAGCAACAAATGGTCAATATTCATTCTTATTTATGGTCAATATTTATAACATATCAACAAATGGCAATAATATTGAGTAATCTACTGCAGTTTGATCTACTACAAATAATCTGTTGCAATTTGATCTACTCCAGAAAACTTTCAGTAACAAGTGAGAAGCATCTGCATTTTCTTAGTGAACTTTTGAGTGCATTTATCACTTGTTGGAGTATGCTACAGCTTCTGCAAATCACAAACTCCTTTAGTTTACATCTCAGTTTTAGCTAACACTACAGTTTCAGTGAAGGAGTCATCACTGAATAACAGGCACTATAAATGAATTTGATGGCATCAAACTAAATTTTCACTATAATATGTTCATCATTTAGCAGCAGTGTACAACCTTTGTCCTGGATTATTTCTCTACCTTCGTATCCACTGACTGAATTTCCTCTAGAGCTTGACAACCAGTGTAAACTACTGTACTGAGAACAGCAAATTCAAACTCAGAGCAACAAATTGAACAGTGAGTAAGCCTGAAGATTCTTCTCTTGCAAACCCCCAACCCTAGCTACTTAATTCTCCAACCCCCTTTCCTTGTCCAAAATTCTCCAACCCCCAACCCTAGAACACATCAGAAGGAAATCAAGAGGGGGAAGAGGGGGAAGCGGCTCGGGTGCTCACTGGGGAGGTCGAGGGCGACTCGGGGTAGCCGGAGCTAGTCGAGGCGGCGCGAATTCGGCGTCGAGCGGTGGCGATGGTGGCCGAGGTGGAGGACATCGGCGGGCGTCGAAGGGATGTCTCGAGGGCGTCCGAGCTCGTCCGGGTCCTCGTAGTCGAAGAGGAAGACGGTGGCGGTCCTCCTGGGCAGGCCGCGTGGTGTTGGACAGCGAGCACGAGGTTGACGCAGGCGGGGCCGCGGGGGGAGGGGGCGCTTGGGCGGGAGGACGTCGAGGGCGCGGGCGCGGGCGGAGGGGGGACGGCGAGGGAGGCGGCGTTGGGGGCGGTGGTGGTCGGGTTGGGCGGGGGCAGCGAGCACGGCCGGGGACGGCGAGCACGGGGGCGGTGGTGGTCGGGCGCCGGTGAGATGAGGCAGGGGAGGGATTAGAGAGAAATATGAGAGATTGGGGATTTTAGTGTAGGGGGAGGCTTAGCAATGGCGCACCACCTAGCGGTGCGCCATTAGTTTGTTTTTTTAGATAGCAATGGCGCACCCCCGAGCGGTGCGCCATTAGTAATCTTTTTTTTAGATAGCAATGGCGCACCACCCAGCGGTGCGCCATAAGTAACTTTTTTTTGCATAGCAATGGCGCACCAGCCAGAGGTGCGCCATAAGTAATTTTTTTATTATTATTTTTTGTTGCATCTAATAATTTTTTAGAAAATGAATATGAATATGAAACAGTAATAATTTTTTATAAAAACAGTAATAATTTTTTTAAAAATATCATCAAATTTGTTATTTGAAAATATCATCAAATTTGTTATTTGAAAATATAATCAAATTTGTTTTTTTGGATTTTTAGTTGCATTCATTTGTGACGGTGGAGCGGGGGAGGGTGCGGGGGGTCGGCGGCGGCGGTGGAGCGGGGGAGGGTGCGGGGGGTCGTCGGCGGCGGTGGAGCGGGGGAGGGTGCGGGGGGTCGTCGGCGGCGGTGGAGCGGGGGAGGGTGCGGTGGGTCGTCGGCGGCGGTGGAGCGGGGGAGAGGGTGCGGGGCGTGCTCGGCGGCGAGGGGGATCTGGCGAGGTGGGATAGCGATCAAGATGGAGGGGGTCGAGATCGAGTGTCCTCATGAATATTCAATATTTTTCATATTGAATATGAAAAAATATCATCAAATTTGAAAAAATATTCATGAATTCAAAAAGTGCCCGTGAAATTTAAAAATATTCATGAGTTCAAAAAGTGCCCATGAAATACAATCGAGAAATGAAGGCTACAATTTAAATACAATCGATCTTAGCTAGCTATCTGTTCACAATCTTCTTGCCCTTATTTTTCGTAAATGGAGTTCTTCTCTTGAACGGACGTCCTTTAGGTAGGGTGGTCCTGCTTCTTCTTGTGGTGTATGCTGATACTTCATCGTCGTCGTCATGTTCCATCTTCGGGTCGTCGTACTTGTCGAAGTCTTGCTCATTGGCGACTCCATCCATTCCGATGATCTTCCTTTTGCCTCTCCTCACGACAACACGACTGGGCTTTGACGGGTCGGTAATGAAGAAGCATTGGTCCACTTGGGAAGCCAGTACCCATGGCTCATTTTTCGCGGTGACGTTCGCGCCTGCGGTCTTGGATTTGGCTTCGGGTATAACCATGGTGGTGAAATACCGGTCTTCTTTTATGACGCTCTTGGCCCATCTGACACGGAACATCGGGACCTTCTCTCCAGCGTAGCTCAGCTCCCAGATCTCCTCGATCCTTCCGTAGTATCTGTCCTTGTCGTTACCGGTGTAGGATTCCATCGTTACCCCGGAGTTCTGATAACCATCGCTCTTCATGTCCTTGTCCTCGGTGTAGAATGTGTAGCCGTTGATATCGTACGCCTCATACGTCATCAGGTTGTGCTCGGCGCCCTGTGACAAGGCGAATATGAGTTGTTCTTCTGCGGAAGAATCCTCATGTAAAGGGTACGACAGAAGCTTCTGCTTGAACCAACACGTGAAACCTGAGTTGTGCTCTTTGATTATATCTCCGTCCATCCTCTGTTGGCCTCGGTCATTGTACATCTTCTCAATAAAGGTTTTGTGCTCTACCACCCAAGGATCGACCACGTCTATGTGTTGTAGCGCGACTAGGTTTGCTCTTTCAAAGTCGGCGAGTCGACCCTCAAAGTCGACATGCATTTCGCGGCGACCCTCACGGTGACCCCATCCAGCGAGCCTGCCGAGGTGCCTGTTGACGGGCAGACCAACGGGGTTCTCGATGCCTAGATAATTCGTGCAGTAGGAGATACACTCTTCGGTCAGAAAGCCCCTGGCTATGCTTCCCTCTGGACGTGCCATGTTGCGAACGTATCCTTTGATGACACCATTCATCCTTTCGAACGGCATCATGCTGTGCAGGAACGTCGGCCCGAGTTGGATGATATCCTCCACGATATGGACCAGCAGATGCACCATAACGTCGAAGAATGCGGGCGGGAAGTACATCTCAAGCTCGCATAGTATCACCATGATCTCTTCCTGTAGCCTTCTGAGTTGCCTCACGCCAACCGACTTCCGAGAGATGACGTCGAAAAAGTTGCATAGGCCAAATAGCGTTTCACGGACGTGCGCGTCCATGATCCCACGGATTGCAACTGGAAGTATCTGCGTCATCAGCACGTGACAGTCGTGAGACTTCATCCCGCTGAACTTCTGCTTCGCTGGGTCTGGGTATCTTCTTATCTTCCCCGCGTAACCGTAAGGAAGTTTTACTCCTACGAGGCAGGTGAAAAACTTATCGATCTCCTCCTGACTTAGAGTGAAGCACGCGGGAGGGTAGTCATTTCCGGTCTTCTTGGCCTTTTTGCCTTTGCGACGACTTTCCGTGTCCTGCTTCGCCTCATCATCATCATAATCATTAGCGTGAAGCTCCTCCCTGATGCCCATTGATTTCAAGTCTGCCCTTGCTTTCGGCCCATCTTTGGTCCTCTCTGGCATGTTGAGCAGGGTACCAAGCAGACTGTCGCACACGTTCTTCGTGATATGCATGACATCAAGGCTGTGAGGCACACGGTGGATCTTCCAGTACGGCAAGTCCCAGAAAACAGACCTCGTTTTCCATACCTTCAGCAGCGGCTCTGGCGCCTTTCACTTCTTTCCCGGCTCTGGCGCCTTTTGCTTCTTTCCCGGCAGTGGGCAATCTTTCCAATTTTTCAACAACTCGTCTATTTCCTCGCCGCTCCTCGTACGCAGGCGTCTTCGGGGTTCGGTTTCACCATCGAACAGATCCTTGCGTTTCCTCCACGGGTCATCGTCGCGATGTCACCTTCGATGTCCCATGAACACGGTTTTCGAAGACCCGGGATCTCTATCTAGCTGGCGATACGTTGTGTCATCCATGCACCTGACGCATCCAGAAAATCCGTGGACCACCTGCCCCGCGAGATATCCGTAACCGAGATAGTCGTGCACCGTCGTGAGCAGTGCGGCTCTCATAGGGAAATATTCTTTCTCTGCGGCGTCCCACGTATTGGCTGGCGTTTTCCACAGCGTGTCTAGCTCCTCTTTCAGCAGCCCCAGATACAGATTGATGTCGTTCCCTGGTTGTTTTGGCCCTTCAATTAGCATACTCATGTGAATGTACTTCCTCTTCATGCACAACCAGGGGGGAAGGTTGTACATCCACACAAACACAGGCCAGGTGCTATGTGTGCTTCTCTGGCTGCCAAACGGATTGACTCCATCGGTGCTCGCGCCCAGCACGATGTTCCTTGGATCCTTCCCAAATTCTGGGTGTTCGAAGTTCAACGCTTGTCACTGGCTCCCATCCTTAGGGTGACTCAGCATCTTGTCTATTTTATTTATCTCCGGATCATTTGCGTCATCTTCTCGCTTCTTCTCCTCCCTATCCGCGTGCCAACGCAGGAGCTTTGCTACCTTAGGGTCCGCGAAATACCGCTGCAGACGAGGAGTGATCGGAAAGTACCACACCACTTTTCGAGGAGCTTTCTTCCTCTTCTTGTATCGAGTGACGCCGCACACCGGACATACGGTAGACTCCGCGTGCTCGTCCCGATAAATGATGCAATTGTTCATGCACACATGGTATTTCACGTGCGGTAAATTCAGATGACACACGATTTTCTTCGCCTCCTCGAAACTGGTCGGGCACTTGTTCCCCTTGGGAAGACGTTCGTGCCAGAATGACATGTTCTCGTCGAAGCATGCGTCGGTCATTTTGTGTTTTACCTTCATCTCCAGAGCCATGAGCGTTACTTTCAAGCGGGTATCCTCGGGCCTGCATCCTTCATACAATGGAGTAACCGCGTCTATCTCCAGTTGATCCAGCTTGGCTTTCTCTCGGGCGGCAGCTCTTGCGTTATCCGTCTGCTTGAGAAGCAGCTCTTGAATATAAGGGTCCTGCACCCAGCCCATCGATGGTCCATCGTCGTCTGCTCCGTCGGCATCTTCATCTTCATGATCATGCCCTTCGTCTGCTCCGGCATCTTCCTCATCATCATGTCCGACATCTTCTACATGATGACTGTGTACAGCATCACCGTCGTGATCATGTCCTGGAGATTCTTCGTCTTCTCGCCCGCCCGAGCCGCGGTGGTTGTCTTGCTGCACTTCCTCATTTCTTGCCCGCCCCCATGGACGACTTCATAGTCATCTTCGTCACCTTGCCACCGATAGCCATCCATGAAACCACGCAAGAGCAGGTGGTCCCGCACCTGCCCGGAATCCGGGTCCGCAATAAGGCTCTTCAGCTTGCATCTTCGACACGGACATCTTATCTCCGTCTCGATCTTTTGAAGCATCTCGGCCTTCGCGGAGCTCAAAAACCTATTCACGATGTCTTTGGTCATCGTGCGGACCATAATCGCCTGCGGGGTAGAGCAAAACGATATTTTAGAACCAAGAAAAAATTTGGCATGACTTTCCTTAAAAATAGGACCAAAAAGAATGCATAGTGCCAAAATTCTCGCCGAAACGGAAATGAATCAACATTCCGGCAAAATATTGGCAACTATCGCATTTCAAATACCGGTACCTGCAAACACAAACATATATGCAACACCACAAACATACACAGATCTAGTTAGGCCATAAAAAGTGCATGTGCACGTTGTTGGAGGGAGAACAACATAAAGATAGCTTCCCCCTTACTTACCTATCAAAAAAAGTAATTTAACCACTTAATTTAGATGAATCTATGGTGCAAATGAGGTGAGGAGGAGGAGGCAGCCGAGACAAGCTTGGAGGAGGAGGTGGAGAGAATGAAGTGGGGAAAGTGAGTGGGTAGGTGTGGCTGTCCAAAATATCTAGCTGGTCCCAGGTTACTAATGGTGCACCACATACAAATGCGCCATTAGTAACCCTGGTTACTAATGGCGCACACTAATGGCGCATCAGGGCACAGTGCGCCATTACTAGTTTAAACTAGTAATGGCGCACTATACCCTGGTGACTAGTAATGGCGCACTGTGCCCTGGTGCGCCATTAGTAGTTTTGCAAAAAAAATTAAAAAAAATATAGTAGTGGCGCACTATGTGGCTGGTGCGCCATTAGTATATTTGGAAAAATAATTAAAAAAATTGTTACTAGTGGCGCACCGTGTGTCTGGTGCGCCATTAGTGTCTTTCATACTAATGGCGCACCAGCACATGATGCGCCACTGCTATATAGTAGTGGCGCACCACATGTCTGGTGCGCCATTAATGACCATTTCATTTATAGCCATTTTTCTAGTAGTGTGGCGACGCCTTCCCTGCCCTCCTCCACCGAGCAATGAAAACCGGCCAGATTATATTAACATAATACAGGCAAGTACACATGCATGGGTGGGCCGATTTCATCAACGAGGTGTATATCTCTGGAACAGCTCCACCCATACCGCCATACGTGAAGAAGACCGCACGACGTACGTAGGTACCAGCACCAATTATTGCGTCCGGACGAACAGTGCAGCGCTAGCTCCACTCGACGGCGGCAGCGGCAGTCCGGCTCCAGCGCCGCCGGACGTTGCCGTCGAGCGCGCGGCGGGGCGGATGGTGCCGACGGAGCGCGCGCGGGAGGTGGGGGCTTGGCGGTTGGTGCCGTGTCGTGCGGGAGGGTGTTCGTGCGGGAGTGTCAGCCACATGCGCCGTCCCTAGGGGACTTCTCCGGGCGCCCGCGCGGCCTTGTCTTGTCGAGCCGTTAGCCGAGTCGCCGTAACCTAGACAGACGCGCATCGCTCGCTGATCTGTTGGATCAATGTTGCACCATTTGTTTACGAGACTAGTAAGTATGCACGTGCAATACACGTATTATAGAGTTATGAAATAGAGAGAAAATTGGATTGCAGGAAGGGAAGTGATGGCATAACTGTCGAGGGAGAAGGATCAATTATTGCGACGTCCATGCCTACAGGTTTCCTTGGTATTTCCAAGCTAATTTTAGTGGCTCTTTTGATTATGTTGGACTATTGTAGAAAAGATTATTCGGAACTTTTTTGTGTGTGTAAAATCAGTAATCAATAATTGGAAAACATGTCCGTGCTGGATGGATGAGGTAAAAGAAATTTCCAAGGTAAGACCTGAAGCTTCCTTGAACTGAATGTTGGTTATGCAAGCAGTCGAAGTTAGGATCTAGCGTGTCAGTTATGCACTCTGAAGAATGTACACCTTTGAACTTGTCTATCAAGTCAAGGATACATGATCCAACTATCGACATACTTTATAAAATCTGTTAGAACACCATCTATAATAAATATAGCGAAAGCAAGCACATGTAAGCACAATGTCTGAAAATGTCAAACTGTGTACAAGTCAAGTTTACACTAAAAGTAGAAATGGATTTTATGCACTGTAAATGACAGAATCTACCAGAATCTACCAACAAAGCTTAAAGGCACGGTCTGGCAATATATATTTGTGAACCGAACATGACATAAACTGGCAATATAACCTCAGGCCACAGTTTGGAAATAAATATGATGGTACATGAATTAGCATTAAAAGTAATGTTAAAGAAATTTCAAGCCATCTGACAAAAATAGAATATCACAACATGAAACATACCTGACATTGATATTATTTATATGTAAAGTTGGATCAGATTGTAGTATTTATGTAATTTAGCAAGAGTTCTACCAAGCCATTAACTATAGAATCCATACTTATTTCTTAGGTAAACATTGATATTATTTAGGAGTGAAAGACATACCTGACCCCACAAATTATTTTTGGAATATAAATTGATTAATATTAGTAGCAAGTTAGGAAAGTCGTGTATGTGGCTAATCAGTAGTTAGGAAGGTCATATCTCCATAAGTGATAGGTAACTACTTCATAATTCACAACATGAAACCATTTCAGACTTGTAAACACATTTCATAAATCAAAAAACATTTCAGAATTTGTTGGCGTGCCCATATGTATTTAAATAAAATGATGATTCAAATAAAAAAATAAAAAAGCTAACAAAGTATGGTTGACTACAAAATAGCTTGAATAAATATCAATCAAAGAAGAACGAACCTGCATCATCCCTCTAAAACATCTCTATATACAATATTCTTGGTGCTTTTTCCTGATTTATCAATCTGTTTGTTCGGCTTGGCCAAAATTTGCGTCGTCCGCCTTGATACACCCCTTGACAAGGCAACATACAGCTGACCATGGGAGAACATCGGCTCTGGAAGATAAATGCCAACATTTGGGATGGTCTGGCCCTGCGCCTTGTTAATGGTCATCGCAAAACTTAGGCGGATGGGGAATTGTTTCCTCTTAAGCTTGAAGGAAAGCGAGATGTCCTCCGGTGGTGACAAAGGGATCCTCGGTATAAAGACCCTCTTCCCAACATGTTGCCCACCAACAATCTCTGCATCAATTGCATTATCTTGGAAGGCTCTAATTATCAGCCTTGTTCCATTGCAGAGGCCATTGTGAGGGTCGAGGTTTCGTAGCAGAATGACGGGGCAATTGACCTTCACTTTCAACACATGTGGTGGCAATCCATTTGGGGTGAGCGAATTCACAAAGTCAATCGGGTAATTGTTCGAGTAGTCATCCTCAATAGAGTCGAAGCTATGGTATACCTTCTCTTGGCTAGGAAACATGTCAATCATCTTGGAGTTCAGCTCATCAACATAGTCATTCTTCATGGAAAGAATAGCACGCGAGCTCATGTACTCTCCCGATTTAGCATTGGCACTAAGAGAGGGGAAAACTTCTTTGATTAGCCTATTGATTGCGGTTTCATCATCAGTATGACCGATCACAATGTCCTCAGGGAGACGCACATAGTCATCACCTATCGTTTCTTCGGTTCCATTGCCAATCCTTAAGAGATACTCAGAGAACAAAGGGTCAGCTTGTGATCTCATGTTACGTGTAAGGTTTATCTTATGAATCTTCTGCCATATATAGGATCTCTGTATTGTAGCATCTGTGATCTGTGCTCTTGTCCCTTTTGGAACCACTGGAAGGACCTGCCTAAAATCTCCACCAAAAATGATAATCTTCCCCCCAAACGGCAAACCACATCTCATTATGTCTTGGAGTGACCTATCAAGCGCCTCCACGGCTTGACGCTTTGTCATGGCAACTTCATCCCAAATTGTTGTAGTCGCGTTTCTTCTGCAAGAGAGAAGACATTTGTTCGGGACTCATTGAATTATATCGGACTCTCTCACACAACCTTTTTTTTCTGCTGCACTTTGCTTGAGAGACGATGGAACTGAAAGGCTCCCGGTTGATCTTTGATCTGATCAAAAAATTGAACATAAGAATACAAATTATGGACTAAAACAAGAATATAGTTATGAGCACGCATAGAAGTCTTTACCTGCGCTGCCACATCTAGTTTCAAAGCCTGTATGGAAGGTTTGTACAGAATTATCACTTTGAATTGCACTCGGGGTAGAGTTGGTATTAATACATATAGTATTAGCAATGACCGGAGAACAATGAAGTGTGCCATCTTTGAAACATGTTGCATTAACATCTGTAGGTGGCAAAATCTCTAGCATTATTCAATTTGTAGTACATGTTTGATAACACAAGAATAGTGATGTGTGCACCTTGCGTCAAACCTGACTGCTGCAAGCTTGCATTTGTAATGTCTGATAAAGTGCATTGGATGCGTGCTATAGGTTGAGATTTTTGGTTGTCAACATGTGGTCTCACCACTGATTTTTCTGAATATACATTTAATTTGAACAAGAAGAATTATATATATATTTATAGCTATACAACAATATAGAGTTGCGGGTGATACCAGGTGTTACAAGCGCTGCAACCGAGTCATTGTTTTCCGAGTTAGCCGCGTCTCGTTTTCTTTGACGTGCATGTCGCTGCTTCAGCAGGTATTCGGCTCTCTTTTCTTCACTCATTCGAGCATACCAACCTTGACCCCTTGGTTTTTTCTGGGCCGGTAGAGTAACATCTGAAAATTCAGAAATATTTGTGTGCGGCGTGCCTCCATTATCACTCTGCCTTGTCACAACAACTTCGCACACAACACATGAGAGCAGAACTGAATAATGGAAAACATCACAAAGTACTACTCCCTCCCGTCCATAATAAGTGTCACAGTTTTGAACTATATTTGATAAAGAAATACGTGTGTGAATGAACTAACCTTTTCCATTCCTATTCGAGCCATCTGTACGAGGAATCATTTCGACAACTCCATCATTCGCAACTATAAATTAGACAATGATGTACGTTAGTTTAAAACTGCAACACTTACTTTGGACCGGAGGGAATATTTGATAAAGAAAAACGTGTGTGAATGAACTAACCTTTTCCATTCCTATTTGAGCCATTTGTAAGAGGAATCATTTCGACAACTCCATCATTCACAGCTACAAATTAACATACGTAGCAGACGTGCTCGAGATCTGACAATGAGAGGGGAAAGAAGGTTTATTTAATAAGTAAACAAATAAAAGCAGACATCTCAATGCGTACTGAGCTAACTGATCAAGCATACCCAATTGTACCACTGTGACAACATTGCTACAGGAAACAGGCATCTCTACTACTACACCGTAGTAAGTACGAACTGCGGGCTTTAAACAGTAAGGCGGCGGCATATGCTATAGGAAATCAGCATGTACGAGCAGTTTAATTAGGATTATCATCAAGTTTGAATAATTAACAGTACATGCGAAGGCATAGGGCGCTGGACGCGACTGCATAAGGAGACATGCTCGTACCTGTCGTCGCCGCGTAGCGCTGCAGGCTGAAAGGATCGATATAGTTGACTAGAGGGGGGGTGAATAGGCAACTAACATTTTTTAGCTTTTCTTTACCAATTTCAACTTTGCATCAAAGTAGGTTGTCTAGATATGCAACTAGGTGAGCAACCTATATGATGCAACAACAACAAGCACACAAGCAAGCAAGAGATATAACACAAATAAGCTTGCACAAGTAATGGCACGAGATAACCAAGAGTGGAGCCCGTGAAGACGAGGATGTGTTAGCGAAGTTCCTTCCCTTTGAGGGGAAGTACGTCTCCGTTGAAGCGGTGTGGAGGCACAATGCTCCCCAAGAAGCCACTAGGGCCACCGTATTCTCCTCACGCCCTCACACAATGTGAGATGCCGTGATTTCACTATTGGTGCCCTTGGAGGCGGCGACCAAACCTTTATAAACAAGGCTGGGGCAATCTCCACAACTTAATTGGAGGCTCCCAACGACACCACGAAGCTTTACCACAATGGACTATGGCTCCGCGGTGACCTCAACAGTCTAGGGTGCTCAAACACCCAAGAGTAACAAGATCCGCAAGGGATTAGTGGGGCAATCAAATTTCTCTTGGTGGAAGTGTAGATCGGGGCCTTCTCAACCACTCCCGAGCAAATCAACAAGTTTGATTGGCTAGGGAGTGAGATCGGGCGAAAATGGAGCTTGGAGCAACAATGGAATTAGGGTTGGAAGAGGTAGTCAACTAGAGGAAGAAGACACCCCTTATATAGTCGAGAACTAAATCCAACCGTTATCCACCTAACCAGCCCATGACTTGTGGTACTACCGCACCAGGCAAGCGGTACTACCGCAAGGCCTCACGGTACTACCGTGACGGCCCACGGTACTACCGCAGCCACGGCAAAAGCGAGGACAAGCCTGGCGCGCAGAGGCGGAGGGCGGTACTGCCGCTTGCGCGGTACTACCGCTCCCCCTTGCGGTACTACCGCAAGGCAGGTCCGGACTGGCCTGGGAAGGACGCGGATGAATAAAAATACATCCATGCCAACTTCCGCTGAAAAACACTCGATGCAAAGATCCGACACGGTACTACCGCATATGACGTGCGGTACTACTGTGCAGGGAGCGGATGTAAAAAATTACATCCGCCCCTACTTCCGCTCGTGTAGCTGTGCGAGACCAGGACTCGCGGTACTACCGCACGCATGGGGCGGTACTACCGCGTAGGGCGCGGACGTAAAAAATTACGTCCGCCCCTACAGCCGCACGGGCGGCTGAGTCTGGTCTGTCACGGTAGTACAGCTCCGTAGGAGCGGTACTACCGCGGGCGCCTACGGTACTACCGCAAGGACTTGCGGTACTACCGTAGGGGCCTGCGGTACTACCGCTCTGTGGAGCAGTACTACCGCATGCCCCATAACAGCAACACTTAGGAATCCTTCTTTTTGCATAGAGATGAGGAAAACGGAGGATGCTCCAAGGGCAAAGGGAAAGGAGGTGCAGAGGAAGAAAACGTGTACGTGCTGATTCCACCCGAACCTTTCCGACGCGGACCCCCTCTTAATAGTACGGCTTTCCTACGACTCAAATCCACCGAAAAGAAACATAGAAAAATGCCGTCTTCAATAGTCTTCGAGGGGCACCAAACCGTCTTGTGCCTAGCGATGAAACATCTGAGAAATTCAAGGCACACGATTAGTCCGCAAAGGCATTGTCATCAATCACCCAAACACCTTAGGGATAAATATGCCCTTACAATCTCCCCCTTTTTGGTGGATTGATGACAATACGGGATTTGCGCAAAGGGAAATAATATTGAGCAAACGCAAACCCCTCCTCTCTAAAATATAGACGGGCCCCTAGATGTGTGCAATCTAGATAGGTGCTTTGGACTGCACGGCACACATACTAGGATCAAAACTCCCCTATATTTTAGAGACAAGGCATATCTGGCAATAGTAAGACTAACATTAAGCAAGATAGCAAACACGAGCATAACATAAGTAGCACAATATATCATAAGCTCACTGAGATAAGATAGAGTGCATATGTCTTACACCATATGAAGGATAAGTCTCATAAGCGCAAACCAAACCAAAGCAAACGAGGTTCAAACGAAACGGCAAACAAACCAAACACGATACACGACTCGCAAGCAAATCCCTACTCTCTCTCTCCCCCTTTGGCATCGAGACGCCAAAAAGGCAGAGAGGACACCTACACACAAAGGGTGGCTCAGGCAGAGTAATCACTCCAATGCTCCTCGTCAGACTCGGCAGCGGGGACAGTCTCCTCGATGTCCTCCTCAGAATCAGTCCACCTGTAGCCTTGCTTCGCCATCCATTCTGCCTCTGGGGTGATGTGCCTCTCTGACCCGCTGGATTCTGCCTCACCAAAAACCTTCATGAGCTTCTTGTCGCGGCGGCGACTCTCCTTGGAAGCAACGTGAGTCCTGTACTGCCCCTTTGCCTGCATGCAGAACAAAGTCTTCATCTTGTCCTTCAGCTTCTTGGCCCACGAGGGCTCAGAGGAACGATGGGTATACCCAGCAGTACGGTCCTCAGCGACATCCTCTGCCTCAGCCTCCTCCTCATCAACAGCCCTCTTAGCGGCCGTCGCCTCAGCACGAGTAGTAGTGTTGGCCCACTTGGGCTTGACACGGAGACTGATGGACTCATGTCGAATCCAGTCTGGAGCAAGGAACTCATCACTAGGGAACAGCTTCTCCCAAGTCTTAGAGATCAATAGAAACAGGTACGGTCCATAGATAGGTACCTTGCGGTTGAAGACCGTGAACCGAAGCTCACACCACATGATATGTGAGACATCAAGTGGTTGAGACTGAGACACACACGCCTCCTCGCACAGGAGCATCATATCCACCAGATAGGCATGCACCTTGTCCTTGTTGCCAATGCAAGGAAAGAGAGATTTGCGGAAGATGCGATACATGATGTCCAGAAATGGGTTCAGTACCCACGTCGACTTGCCACTGGGAAGCACCTTCTCAACATAATACTGCTGAAGCCTGTCCTTGCTGGCAGACTTGGGGTTGGCATGAGGGCGAACACCTACGGGCGTGGTGAGCCCGTCATCAGGAACATGGAGCAGATCCATGAAATCCTTCCATGTAGCAGTCAACTGACGTCCATTGGTCATCCAGGTCAGTCTTCGATCCTCCCCAGTGTGGAAGTGAACTGAGGAAAAGAACTGGCAAATAAGCTCAGGGTCATAGTCCAGATGGAAGGAGATCACATGCTCAATGCCAAACTGCTCCGCCAAATCCAGAGCTTCTCCAAAGTAATCACGGTGCTTGGCCTGCCTCATGTGATTCATGTCAATCCACTTGACATCCACGTAGGTGTTTTGCTTGGCCTTGATCATATCCAGATAAATGAGAGTCTACTGCTTGGTCCAAAACAAGTCATTGCCTCTGAAGATAGCACGGGCATTCACATATGGGTTGATCTGCCTTCGAGTGATAAACTCAGCAAGTGGGATCTCGTCCATGCCCTTAGCGGGTTCCTTGTACTTGCTGGCGGAGGACTTGACATTGCGCTTGGGGGCACTGGAGCCCTCTGGAGCTTCATCTTGATTTCGTAGAAGCTTGGAGCCAGTGCCACGACTGGGATTGGAACGGCGAGCAGGAGCACCGGAGCCACCACCTAAGACACAAAGCAAAAAGGCACAAATGAAACATGAGAAGAATCAATGCAAAGACCTCAGCAAGACACAAGAAACGTGTAGAAAGCATACGTGATAATTGCCAAGAGGAATATTGGACAACAACGGTAGTACTGCCAAGTTGCGCGGTACTAAAATTTTAGTACCACTCCTAGTCGCGGTAGTACCGCGTGAGGGCACGGTAGTACCGGGGCTAGGAGCGGTAGTAGAACTTTAGTACTACGGCTTGTACGGTAGTACCGCACCTGACGGGCGGTAGTACCGGACACGCGGTAGTACCGCACCATAGGTGCGGTAGTACCGCACGGCGTCAGATCCAAACTTTGAATCTGAGAACAAGCGCGAAAACGCGGCGGTACTACGGTTGATCAAATCTACCACGGGATAACATATCAATAATAGCTTCCACGCTACACTACTCTCCTACATCCTACTCTTGCATAGATTTGGCCTAAAATCTCAAGAACACATGCATCTCCCCAAAAACCTAGAGACAAAAAGAACGAACAAAAGGGAGAGGGATTTGGGGAGAAAACTTGTTCCATGGCAAGAGGAAGTGGTGGGGACTGATCCCACCGGTCGGAATCCGAGGAGAGTGGCCAGAGACGGAGATCCGGCGAGGGTCTCCGGCGCCGTTCTTGAGCAGGAGAGAGAGGCGGCGGGGAGAGGGACAAATGAATGGGTCTGGGGGAGTTGGTGTTGGAAATATGCCCTAGAGGCAATAATAAAATGGTTATTATTATATTTCTTTGTTCATGATAATTGTCTATTGTTCATGCTATAATTGTGTTATCCGGAAATCGTAATACATGTGTGAATAAATAGACCACAACATGTCCCTAGTAAGCCTCTAGTTGACTAGCTCGTTGATCAACAGATAGTCATGGTTTCCTGACTATGGACATTGGATGTCATTGATAACGGGATCACATCATTAGGAGAATGATGTGATGGACAAGACCCAATCCTAAGCATAGCACTAGATCGTGTAGTTCGTTTGCTAGAGCTTTTCTAATGTCAAGTATCTTTTCCTTAGACCATGAGATCGTGTAACTCCTGGATGCCGTAGGAGTGCTTTGGGTGTACCAAACGTCACAACGTAACTGGGTGACTATAAAGGTACACTACAGGTATCTCTGAAAGTGTCTGTTGGGTTGACACGGATCGAGACTGGGATTTGTCACTCCGTATGACGGAGAGGTATCTCTGGGCCCACTCGCTAATGCATCATCATAATGAGCTCAATGTGACTAAGGAGTTAGCCACGGGATCATGCATTACGGTACGAGTAAAGTGACTTGCCGGTAACGAGATTGAACGAGGTATTGGGATACCGACGATCGAATCTCGGGCAAGTAACGTACCGATTGACAAAGGGAATTGCATACGGGATTGATTGAATCCTCGACATCGTGGTTCATCCGATGAGATCATCGTGGAACATGTGGGAGCCAACATGGGTATCCAGATCCCGCTGTTGGTTATTGACCGGAGAGTCGTCTCGGTCATGTCTGCGTGTCTCCCAAACCCGTAGGGTCTACACACTTAAGGTTCGGTGACGCTAGGGTTGTAGAGATATTAGTATGCGGAAACCCGAAAGTTGTTCGGAGTCCCGGATGAGATCCCGGACGTCACGAGGAGTTCCGGAATGGTCCGGAGGTGAAAATTATATATAGGAAGTCCAGTTTCGGCCACCGGGAAAGTTTCGGGGGTTATCGGTATTGTACCGGGACGACCGGAAGGGTCCCGGGGGTCCACCGGGTGGGGCCACCTATCCCGGAGGGCCCCATGGGCTGAAGTGGGAAGGGGAACCAGCCACTGGTGGGCTAGTGCGCCCCCCTTGGGCCTCCCCTGCG
This sequence comes from Triticum aestivum, assembly GCF_018294505.1. Lineage (NCBI taxonomy): Eukaryota > Viridiplantae > Streptophyta > Magnoliopsida > Poales > Poaceae > Triticum > Triticum aestivum. Next base: position 597,346,300 of record NC_057799.1, read on the forward strand.
CCTAGGGTTGGAAACCCTGGGGGTGGGGGGCGCCCCACTTGGCTTGGGGGGCAAGCCAACACCTTGGCCGCCGCCCCCCCCCCCTCAGATGGGATCTCCAGGGGGCCGGCGCCCCCCCCTCCCAGGACCCCTATAAATAGTGGGGGGAGGGAGGGCAGCAGCACCCTAGCCCCTGGCGCCTCCCTCTCCCTCCCGTGACACCTCTCCCTCCCGCTTGCGCTTGGCGAAGCCCTGCTGGGATCCCGCTACTTCCACCACCACGCCGTCGTGCTGCTGGATCTCCATCAACCTCTCCTTCCCCCTTGCTGGATCAATAAGGAGGAGACGTCGCTGCTCCGTACGTGTGTTGAACGCGGAGGTGCCGTCCGTTCGGCACTCGGTCATCGGTGATTCGGATCATGGCGAGTACGACTCCATCAACCCCGTTCACTTGAACGCTTCCGCTCGCGATCTACAAGGGTATGTAGATGCACTTCTCTCTCTCGTTGCTAGATGACTCCATAGATACATCTGGGTGATGCGTAGAAAATTTTAAAATTCTGCTACGTTCCCCAACAGTGGCATCATGAGCCAGGCCTATGCGTAGTTACTATGCACGAGTAGAACACAAGATTGTTGTGGGCGTAGATGTTGTCAATTTTTCTTGCCAGTACTAGTCTTATCTTGTTTCGGCGGCATCGTGGGATGAAGCGGCCCGGACCGACCTTACACGTACGCTTACGTGAGACAGGTTCCATCGACTGACATGCACTAGTTGCATAAGGTGGCTAGCGAGTGTGTGTCTCTCCCACTTTAGTCGGAACGGATTCGATGAAAAGGGTCCTTATGAAGGGTAAATAGAAATTGGCATATCACGTTGTGGTTTTACGTAGGTAAGAAACGTTCTTGCTAGAAACCTATAGAAGCCACGTAAAAACATGCAACAACAATTAGAGGACGTCTAACTTGTTTTTGCAGCATGTGCCTTGTGATGTGATATGGCCAAAAGGATGTGATGAATGAGATATATGTGATGTATGAGATTGATCATGTTCTTGTAATAGGAATCGCGACTTGCATGTCGATGAGTATGACAACCGGCAGGAGCCATAGGAGTTGTCTTTATTTATTTTATGACCTGCGTGTCATTGAATAACGCCATGTAAATTACTTTACTTTATTGCTAAACGCGTTAGCCATAGAACTAGAAGTAACCGTTGGCGTGACAACTTCATGGAGACACGATGATGGAGATCATGGTGTCATGCCGGTGACGAAGATGATCATGGCGCCCCGAAGATGGAGATCAAAAGGAGCAAAATGATATTGGCCATATCATATCACTATTTGATTGCATGTGATGTTTATCATGTTTTACATCTTATTTGCTTAGAACGACGGTAGTAAGTAAGATGATCCCTTATAATAATTTCAAGAAAGTGTTCCCCCTAACTGTGCACCGTTGCGAAGGTTCGTTGTTTCGAAGCACCACGTGATGATCGGGTGTGATAGATTCTAACGTTCGCATACAACGGGTGTTGACGAGCCTAGCATGTACAGACATGGCCTCGGAACACACGCAATACACTTAGGTTGACTTGACGAGCCTAGCATGTATAGACATGGCCTCGGAACACGGAAGACCGAAAGGTCGAGCATGAGTCGTATAGAAGATACGATCAACATGGAGATGTTCACCGATCTTGACTAGTCCGTCTCACGTGATGATCGGACACGGCCTAGTTAACTCGGATCATGTTTCACTTAGATGACTAGAGGGATGTCTATCTGAGTGGGAGTTCATTGAATAATTTGATTAGATGAACTTAATTATCATGAACTTAGTCTAAATCTTTACAATATGTATTGTAGATCAAATGGCCCACGTTGTCCTCAACTTCAACGCATTCCTAGAGAAAACCAAGCTGAAAGATGATGGCAGCAACTATACGGACTGGGTCCGGAACCTGAGGATCATCCTCATAGCAGCCAAGAAAGATTATGTCCTAGAAGCACCGCTAGGTGAAGCACCAATCCCAGAGAACCAAGACGTTATGAACGCTTGGCAGCAGCGTGCTGATGATTACTCCCTCGTTCAGTGCGGCATGCTTTACAGCTTAGAACCGGGGCTCCAAAAGCGTTTTGAGCAACACGGAGCATATGAGATGTTCGAAGAGCTGAAAATGGTTTTCCAAGCTCATGCCCGGGTCGAGAGATATGAAGTCTCCGACAAGTTCTTTAGTTGTAAGATGGAGGAAAACAATTCTGTCAGTGAGCACATACTCAGAATGTCTGGGTTACACAACCGCTTGACTCAGCTGGGAGTTAATCTCCTGGATGATGCGGTCATTGACAGAATCCTTCAGTCGCTTCCACCAAGCTACAAGAGCTTTGTGATGAACTTCAATATGCAGGGGATGGAAAAGACCATTCCTGAGGTATATTCAATGCTGAAATCAGCGGAGGTGGAGATCAGAAAGGAACATTAAGTGTTGATGGTTAATAAAACCACTAAGTTCAAGAAAGTCAAGGGTAAGAAGAACTTCAAGAAGGACGGCAAGGGAGTTGCCGCGCCCGGTAAGCCAGTTGCCGGGAAGAAGCCAAAGAATGGACCCAAGCCTGAGACTGAGTGCTTTTATTGCAAGGGAAGTGGTCACTGGAAGCGGAACTGCCCAAAATACTTAGCGGACAAGAAGGCCGGCAACACCAAAGGTATATGTGATATACATGTAATTGATGTGTACCTTACCAGTACTCGTAGTAGCTCCTGGGTATTTGATACCGGTGCGGTTGCTCATATTTGTAACTCAAAACAGGAGCTGTGGAATAAGCGGAGACTGGCGAAGGACGAGGTGACGATGCGCGTCGGGAATGGTTCCAAGGTCGATGTGATCACCGTCGGCACGCTACCTCTACATTTACCTACGGGATTAGTTTTAAACCTCAATAATTGTTATTTGGTGCCAGCTTTGAGCATGAACATTGTATCAGGATCTCGTTTAATTCGAGATGGCTACTCATTTAAATCCGAGAATAATGGTTGTTCTATTTATATGAGAGATATGTTTTATGGTCATGCCCCGCTGGTCAATGGTTTATTCTTAATGAATCTCGAACGTGATGTTACACATATTCATAATGCGAATACCAAAAGATGTAAAGTTTATAACAATAGTCCTACATATTTGTGGCACTGCCGTCTTGGTCACATTGGTGTCAAGCGCATGAAGAAGCTCCATGCAGATGGACTTTTGGAGTCTCTTGATTATGAATCATTTGACACGTGCGAACCATGCCTCATGGGTAAGATGACCAAGACTCCATTCTCCGGAACAGTGGAGCGAGCAACCAACTTATTGGAAATCATACATACCGATGTGTGCGGTCCAATGAGTGTTGAGGCTCGCGGTGGCTATCGTTATGTTCTCACTCTCACTGATGACTTGAGTAGATATGGGTATGTCTACTTAATGAAACACAAGTCTGAGACCTTTGAAAAGTTCAAGGAATTTCAGAGTGAGGTTGAGAATCAACGTGACAGGAAAATAAAGTTCTTACGATCATATCGTGGAGGGGAATATTTGAGTCACGAATTTGGCACACACTTAAGGAAATGTGGAATAGTTTCACAACTCACGCCGCCTGGAACACCTCAGAAAAATGGTGTGTCCGAACGTCGTAATCGCACTCTATTGGATATGGTGCGATCCATGATGTCTCTTACCGATCTACCGCTCTCATTTTGGGGCTATGCTTTAGAGACTGCCGCATTCACTTTAAATAGGGCTCCGTCGAAATCCGTTGAGATGACACCGTATGAATTATGGTTTGGGAAGAAACCTAAGCTGTCATTCCTAAAAGTTTGGGGATGCGATGCTTATGTCAAGAAACTTCAACCTGAAAAGCTCGAACCCAAATCGGAAAAATGCGTCTTCATAGGATACCCTAAGGAAACCATTGGGTATACCTTCTACCTCAGATCCGAAGGCAAGATCTTCGTTGCCAAGAACGGGTCCTTTCTGGAGAAAGAGTTTCTCTCGAAAGAAATAAGTGGGAGGAAAGTGGAACTTGATGAGGTGATAGTCACCCCTTCCGAACCGGAAAGTAGCGCAGCGCGGGAAGATGTTCCTGTGATGCCTACACCGACTGGGGAGGAAGTTAATGATGATGATCATGAAGCTTCGGATCAAGTTACTGCTGAACTTCGTAGGTCCACAAGGACACGTTCCGCACCAGAGTGGTACGGCAAACCTGTCCTGGAAATCATGTTGTTAGACAACGGTGAACCGTCGAACTATGAAGAAGCAATGACGGGCCCAGATTCCGACAAATGGCTAGAAGCCATGAAATCCGAGATAGGATCCATGTATGAAAACGATGTATGGACTTTGACTGACTTGCCCGATGATCGGTGAGCCATAGAAAATAAATGGATCTTTAAGAAGAAGACAGACGCGGATGGTAATGTGACCATCTATAAGGCTCGACTTGTCGCTAAGGGTTATCGACAAGTTCAAGGGGTTGACTACGATGAGACTTTCTCACCCGTAGCGAAGCTGAAGTCAGTCCGAATCATGTTAGCAATTGCCGCATTCTATGATTATGAGATATGGCAAATGGACGTCAAAACGGCATTCCTTAACGGCTTCCTTAAGGAAGAATTGTATATGATGCAGCCGGAAGGTTTTGTCGATCCTAAGAATGCTGACAAAGTATGCAAGCTCCAGCGCTCAATCTATGGGCTGGTGCAAGCATCTCGGAGTTGGAACATTCGCTTTGATGAGATGATCAAAGCGTTTGGGTTTACACAGACTTATGGAGAAGCCTGTGTTTACAATAAAGTGAGTGGGAGCTCTGTAGCATTTCTCATATTATATGTGGATGACATACTATTGATGGGAAATGATATAGAATTCTTGGAAAGTATAAAGGCCTATTTGAATAAGTGTTTTTCAATGAAGGACCTTGGAGAAGCTGCTTATATATTAGGCATCAAGATCTATAGAGATAGATCAAGACGCCTCATTGGTCTTTCGCAGAGTACGTACCTTGACAAGATATTGAAGAAGTTCAATATGGATCAGTCCAAGAAGGGGTTCTTGCCTGTATTGCAAGGTGTGCAATTGAGCACGGCTCAATGCCCGACCACGGCAGAAGATAGAGAAAAGATGAGTGTCGTCCCCTATGCCTCGGCCATAGGGTCTATTATGTATGCCATGCTGTGTACCAGACCTGATGTAAACCATGCCGTAAGTTTGGTAGGAAGGTACCAAAGTAATCCCGGAATGGAACACTGCACAGCGGTCAAGAACATCCTGAAGTACCTGAAAAGGACTAAGGATATGTTTCTCGTTTATGGAGGTGACGAAGAGCTCGTCGTAAAGGGTTACGTCGATGCTAGCTTCGACACAGATCTGGATGACTCTAAGTCACAAACCGGATACGTGTATATTTTGAATGGTGGGGCGGTCAGCTGGTGCAGTTGCAAGCAAAGCGTGGTGGCGGGATCTACATGTGAAGCGGAATATATGGCGGCCTCAGAGGCAGCACAAGAAGCAGTCTGGATGAAGGAGTTCATTACCGACCTAGGGAGATTCCCAATGCGTCGGGCCCGATGACTCTCTTCTGTGACAACACTGGAGCTATTGCCCTTGCCAAGGAGCCCAGGTTTCACAGGAAGACCAGGCATATCAAGCGTCGCTTCAACTCCATTCGTGAAAGTGTTCAAAATGGAGACATAGATATTTGTAAAGTACACACGGACTTGAATGTAGCAGATCCGTTGACTAAACCTCTCCCTAGAGCAAAACATGATCAACACCAGAACTCTATGGGTGTTCGATTCATCACAATGTAACTAGATTATTGACTCTAGTGCAAGTGGGAGACTGTTGGAAATATGCCCTAGAGGCAATAATAAAATGGTTATTATTATATTTCTTTGTTCATGATAATTGTCTATTGTTCATGTTATAATTGTGTTATCCGGAAATCGTAATACATGTGTGAATAAATAGACCACAACATGTCCCTAGTAATCCTCTAGTTGACTAGCTCGTTGATCAATAGATAGTCATGGTTTCCTGACTATGGACATTGGATGTCATTGATAACGGGATCACATCATTAGGAGAATGATGTGATGGACAAGACCCAATCCTAAGCATAGCACTAGATCGTGTAGTTCGTTTGCTAGAGCTTTTCTAATGTCAAGTATCTTTTCCTTAGACCATGAGATCGTGTAACTCCCGGATGCCGTAGGAGTGCTTTGGGTGTACCAAATGTCACAACGTAACTGGGTGACTATAAAGGTACACTACAGGTATCTCTGAAAGTGTCTGTTGGGTTGACACGGATCGAGACTGGGATTTGTCACTCCGTATGACGGAGAGGTATCTCTGGGCCCACTCGGTAATGCATCATCATAATGAGCTCAATGTGACTAAGGAGTTAGCCACGGGATCATGCATTACGGTACGAGTAAAGTGACTTGCCGGTAACGAGATTGAACGAGGTATTGGGATACCGACGATCGAATCTCGGGCAAGTAACGTATCGATTGACAAAGGGAATTGCATACGGGATTGATTGAATCCTCGACATCGTGGTTCATCCGATGAGATCATCGTGGGACATGTGGGAGCCAACATGGGTATCCAGATCCCGCTGTTGGTTATTGACCGGAGAGTCGTCTCGGTCATGTCTGCGTGTCTCCCGAACCCATAGGGTCTACACACTTAAGGTTCGGTGACGCTAGGGTTGTCGAGATATTAGTATGCGGAAACCAGAAAGTTGTTTGGAGTCCCGGATGAGATCCCGGACGTCACGAGGAGTTCCGGAATGGTCCGGAGGTGAAGAATTATATATAGGAAGTCCAGTTTCGGCCACCGGGAAAGTTTCGGGGGTTATCGGTATTGTACCGGGACGACCGGAAGGGTCCCGGGGGTCCATCGGGTGGGGCCACCTATCCTGGAGGGCCCCATGGGCTGAAGTGGGGAGGGGAACCATCCACTGGTGGGCTGGTGTGCCCCCCTTGGGCCTCCCCTGCGCCTAGGGTTGGAAACCCTGGGGGTGGGGGGGCGCCCCACTTGGCTTGGGGGGCAAGCCACCCCCTTGGCCGCCGCCCCCCCCCCCCCAGGACCCCTATAAATAGTGGGGGGAGGGAGGGCAGCAGCACCCTAGCCCCTGGCTCCTCCCTCTCCCTCCCGTGACACCTCTCCCTCCCGCTTGCGCTTGGCGAAGCCCTGCCGGGATCCCGCTACTTCCACCACCACGCCGTCGTGCTGCTGGATCTCCATCAACCTCTCCTTCCCCCTTGCTGGATCAAGAAGGAGGAGACGTCGCTGCTCCATACATGTGTTGAACGCGGAGGTGCCGTCCGTTCGGCACTCGGTCATCGGTGATTTGGATCACGGCGAGTACGACTCCATCAACCCCGTTCACTTGAACGCTTCCGCTCGCGATCTACAAGGGTATGTAGATGCACTCCTCTCTCTCGTTGCTAGATGACTCCATAGATAGATCTGGGTGATGCGTATAAAATTTTAAAATTCTGCTACGTTCCCCAACAGTTGGAACTCCCCCTGCCCGGGTCATAACCCCCACGCGCACTCGTCAGCGCGGTAGTACCGCGCTTCATCGCGGTAGTACCGCTCGGGCGGAAGTACCGCACCGAAGCGGTAGTACCGCTCGCCCAGGCAGCAGTAAAAAATTACTGCTGCGCTAGGTGCGGTAGTACCATGCACTCCACACGCGGTAGTACCGTTGCAGGCCGCGGTAGTACCGTGAGCTCAAGAAGATGCACGTTTCAAACACAAGAAAAAGAGGTCTGCGCACGGAATCTTCAAGCAAACGAGACACCACAAGAACACCCTCGACACGAAGAAAGAAAGGCAGAAGACAACAAGAATCAACCTCGAGAGACAACCTCTCCAAAGAGAGGGTGGTGGCCGGAGCCACCTATGTTTGAGTCAAATGGTATGGCACCGCGAAGAATTATCCTTGGGCCCATGACCAAAACTCGTCTTTGAAGCACAAGTACCATCAAAAATGGCTAAAGTGAAAGAGTTGATCAATTTATGCATAATGGGGGGAGGGAGAGTTCATTGAGAGAACAACACTCCCCCTATGTCCATGCCTACATCTAAACAAGACAACACGTTGAGTATGGTGGGGTGTGCAAGGGTTCAAGCAACATTGCTCGAATCAATGATATTTAGCTCATGCCTTAACTCGTTGAATCTTGCTTCATCCAACGGCTTCGTGAAAATATCTGCAAGGTTATCATGAGTGTTGACGTAGTTGAGCTCGATCTCCCCTCGCCTAATGTGATCCCGGATGAAGTAATACCGAATCTCAATATGCTTCGTCTTGAAGTGTTGCACCGGGTTGAGAGAAATCTTGATGGCACTTTCATTGTCACACCAGAGAGGCACTTTGTCACAAATGACACCATAATCCTTTAAAGTTTGCCTCATCCATAAGAGTTGTGCACAACAACTACCGACCGCCACATACTCCGCTTCGGTGGACGAGAGAGACACACAACTTTGCTTTTTAGAAGACCAACTTACCAAAGAGCAACCAAGGAATTGGCACCCTCCGGAAGTGGACTTCCTATCCACTTTGTCTCCCGCCCAATCGGAGTCCGAATACCCTACAAGCTTGAAGTTTGCTCCTCTTGGGTACCATAAGCCAAAGTTTGGGGTATGAGCCAAATATCGAAAGATTCGCTTGACCGCCACAAAGTGGCTTTCCTTAGGTGCGGCTTGAAACCGTGCACAGATTCCCACACTCAACATGATATCCGGTCTAGATGCACAAAGGTAAAGCAAGGATCCAATCATGGAGCGATATACCTTTGATCCACCGCTTTACCATTGGGATCGATGTCAAGTTGGCACTTGGTGGGCATTGGAGTGGAAGCCGGCTTGACATCACTTAGCTTGAATCTCTTGAGCATGTCTTGAGTGTATTTGGCTTGGTTGATGAAGGTTCCTTCTCTTCTTTGCTTCACTTCGAACCCGAGAAAGAACTTCAACTCTCCCATGGAAGACATCTTGAACTTTGAGGTCATGAGAGCGGCAAATTCCTCATTGAAAGCTTTGTTAGGGGAACAAAGATAATATCATCAACATAAAGTTGGCACACAAACAACTCCCCTTTGACCTTCTTAGTAAAAAGAGTGGGGTCGATTAACCCAACTTCAAATGCACGATCTTGTAACAACTCGGTAAGGTGATCATGCCATGCACGTGGGGCTTGTTTAAGGCCATAGAGTGCCTTATCGAGTTGATACACATGATCGGGAAAGTAGGGATCCTCGAACCCGGGGGGTTGCTTGACATATACCAACTCACTAATAGGACCATTAAGAAAAGCACTCTTCACATCCATTTGTTGCAACTTAAAGTTGTGATGAGAAGCATAAGCAATCAACAAACGAATGGATTCAAGGCGAGCAACGGGAGCAAAGGTTTCACCGTAGTCGATACCCTCGACTTGGGAGTTGCCTTGTGCCACCAATCTTGCCTTGTTGCGAATGATGGTCCCATGAGCATCTTGCTTATTCTTGAATATCCACTTGGTTCCAATGACATTGTGGTTCCCCGTTGGCCTTGGCACCAATCTCCACACCTTGTTGTACTCGAAGTTGTTGAGTTCTTCATGCATGGCATTAAGCCAATCTGGATCTTCGAGTGCTTCATATACCTTTTGGGGTTCAACACAAGAGACAAACGCGTGATGTTCACAATAGTTTGCCAATTGTCTACGAGTACTTACCCCCTTTTGAATGCTTCCAAGCACATTTTTCAAGAGATGGCCCTTTGTGGAGAGCTTGGATGCAATCTTGGCGGCACGACGCTCCAATTCCTCCTCGGTGGTGAGTTGAGGAGCGGTCACTTGATCATCTTGAGCGTCGTCTTGAGCTAGTTCTTGATCTTGAACTTGCTCGGAGGAGAGAACTTGACCTTGGGCATCACTTGGTGTGTCAACACCGTCTTGAGCATGATCTTGCCCTTGGTCTTGTTCATGAGGTTGAGGGCCTTCACTTTGTTCTTCGGAAACGTGTGGGCCTTGGGTTGGTGATGGCTCCACTTGAGTGGAGCATTGTCCTTCTCCTTCGGCCACAAGGGGTTCCTCAATGGGTAGGATAAAACCAACACCCATTCTTCTTATGGCTTGAGGAGGAATTTCATCACCTACATCACAAGTGCCACTTTGCTCCACTTGGGAGACGTTATTCTCATCAAACTCCACGTTACACGTCTCCTCAATAAGCCCCGTGGACTTATTGAGGACACGGTAAGCATGAGAGTTTGTATCATAACCAACAAATATGCCCTCATAAGCTCTAGCCTCAAATTTAGACAACCAAACACCCTTTTTGAGAATGAAACACTTACACCCGAACACCCGGAAGTACTTGAGGTTGGGCTTGTTACCGGTGAGTATCTCATACGGAGTCTTGTTCAAGCCTTTGCAGAGATAGAGATGATTTGAAGCATGACACGCGGTGTTGATGCCTTCGGCCCAAAAATTGTATGGAGACTTGAACTCCGCCATCATGGTCCTTGCCGCATCCATCAACGTCTGGTTCTTCCTCTCCGCAACACCGTTTTGTTGAGGGGTGTAAGGTGCGGAATATTGATGCTTGATCCCCTCATCACTAAGAAACTCATCCAAGGTGTAGTTCTTGAACTCGGTGCCGTTGTCACTTCTTATTGTCAAGATCTTTGCATTGTGTTGACGTTGGGCTTCATTTGCAAAGTCAATGACGGTTTGTTGGGTCTCGCTCTTCCTCTTGAAGAAATACACCCAAGTGTATCTTGAATAGTCATCCACAATCACCAAGCAATACTTCCTACCCCCAAGACTATCAAAGGATGGAGGCCCAAAGAGATCCAAATGAAGGAGCTCCAAAGGCCTCTTCGAGTAAATGATAGTCGTGGGAGGGTGAGCCTTCTCATGTAGCTTTCCTTCGATACAAGCACTGCAGGCACGATCTTTAGCAAAACTAACATTCGTTAGTCCACGGACATGGTCCCCCTTGAGAAGACTTTGCAAAGATCTCATATTGACATGGGCTAAACGGCTATGCCAAAGCCATCCCACGTCAACTTTAGCCATTACGCATGTCGCGGTCTTAGTGGGTCGCTCCGAAAAGTTAATCACATATAGACCATTCTCGACATGCCCAACAAAGGCTACTTTAAGATCTTGCTCCACAAGAGGGCCATGGTATCAATATCAAAGAAAGTGGCAAAGCCCATGATTGCAAGTTGACGAACGGAAAGTAAATTGTATGCAAGGGACTCAACAAGCATGACCTTCTCGATCGTGAGATCATTTGAAATGACAACCTTGCCGAGTCCCAATACCTTAGAAGACGAGGCATCACCCCACTCATCATTGGTGGGCATAGATGAAATCTTGTGCACGTCCACCACCAAGTCCTTGCTTCCGGTTATATGATTTGTAGCTCCACTATCGAGCAACTATGATCCCCCAGCGGAAGCAAACACCTACAAGAGATCAATGCTTGGTTTTAGGTACCCATTTTGTAATGGGTCCTTTGATGTTAGTAACAAGGGTCTTAGGAACCCAAATAGACCATTCAATGTACTCATAAGGAGAACCAACAAATTTGGCAAAAACATGTCCATCACTAGCACGGCACAACACGTAAGAAGGGTTAAAGTCGTCGGCTTTGTTGAGAAGGGAGGTGTTCCCCATCTTGGCATCACCACCCTTCACGGTGTTCTTCTTCTTCTCCTTAGTAGCACCCTCTCCCTCCTTCACAAAGGTTTGCTTAAGAGGGGGAGGTCGTTTGGCCTTGTCATTCTTCTTCTTGATCTTGGACTTGGGTGCGTACCCAAGCCCTTCCTTGTCCACAACTTCCTTTTGATTGCTCAAAAGGTCGTTGAGGTTCTTCTCGCCTTGTATGCAAGACACAAGACCCTTCTCAAGCTGCTCCTTTAACTTAGCATTCTCCTCAACAAGATGCACATGCTCACAACATGGGTTAGTAGCATTTGCATTATCAATTAACACCATATGAGGAAATGTGGCTTTCTCCTTGGTTAGCTTCACTTGGAGTTGATCATGAGACTCCTTGAGGCTAGCATGAACACCCTTCAAGACTTTGTGAGCCTTGTAGAGGATGTCAAACTCCTCCTTGAGTCTAGCAAGATCAACCCCAAGCTTTGCCTTCTCGGAGTTTAGCACACGAGAAACAACAAGAGCATGATCAAGATCTTTCTTTAACTTAGCATGATCATCGTTGTGTGACTCCTCAAGAGCCAAACGAAGACCACGCTCTTCCTCAAGAGCATTGGAAAGATCCAAAATCTCATCGGCATAGTCACGACTATGCCCCTCCATCTTAGAGATGGTATCTTCGTGAGCCTCGATCATGTCATTGGCTTCACCAAGTTGTTCCAAGAGAGCAACAAAGTGCTTCTTGGATTTACCCTTGAGTTTACCCATAAAGGTCTCAAACTCATTCTCCTCCACATTTGTTCCCTCATGTTCACCAATGCTATCCATCAAAGAAGGATGATTAATGATGGTAGTTTTGATGTTGGGGGTTACCTTGTTGGTGGCTTTAGCCATGAGGCACTTCGCGGTGATGCTCTCATTGGGTGAGTCGAAGAGAGACATCCGTGGAGTCGTCGCAATGGCAACGGAGGCCATGGCAACCGACTCACCATCTTCATTGTTGTCATCATCCTCATTGTACTCTTCTTGTACCACCAATGCCTTGGGAGGAGTCTTCTTGGTGAAGTTGCTCTTGTTGGGGAACGACTTGGCCTTGTCCTTTCGGATGAGCTTGCCACCATTGTCTTCCCTCTTCTCATAAGGGCATTCCGCAACAAAGTGGCTCACATTGCCACAATTAAAGCAAGTCCTCACTCGTTGCTTGCCCTTTGCGCCACTTGAATTGTTCTTGTTGAAGTTGGGCCTTGAGTTTTTCTTGCTCCAAAATTGCCTTGAAGCAAGGGCCATGTGTTCATGATAGGCATACTTCATATCTTCGAGGTTGCTCTCCTCTTCTTCCTCTTCATCCTCTTCTTCCATACTAACCTTGGCCTTTAGAGCAAGGTTGGGCTTCTTTACTCTTTGAGAGCATAGAACCGCATTGTCGGCGGTCTTGTCCAAGATGCTCATAGCAACGAACTCATCCAACACTTCACTTGAGGACAAGGTATGGAAGTCCGGCCTTTGACGAATGACGGAGGACATGGCTTTGTGGTAGGGCATCATTGCCTTGAGGAATTTGCGCTTGATCCAATTGTCATCCGTGTCCTTACTTCCATGATCTCGGAGAGAGACCGCAAGTTTGGTTACCCTCCGATAAAGCTCACGAGGTTCTTCATCTTCTTTCATTGCAAACTCATCGGCTTCATCTTGCACCACTCATAGTTGGAGCGTTGAATGCTTGCGCTTCCCCGATACACTACAAAAAACCTGTTAATCCATGACGGATTTTCAATGACAATATGGAAAACTGTCATAGACGACCTGGTACAGCCCCGCAAGCCCGCTGAAAGCCCGCTAAAGCCCGCCTAACCATTCCCATATAAAATGAGAACCCTAAATGATCCTCCTCGGCCCCTCCTCCTCCCTCTCCGCAGCCCCCACCCTCATCTCCCACAGCACGCCGCCACCCACCACCTCTTCGCGTCCCTCCTCCCATAGCTAGCCGCTGGCTCTTGCCCTCCCTCCCCCTCACCTCGCAGCTCCGGCAACTACCAGATCCGCCGCATCCCTCACCCATCCATCCCTCTCGTAACACATCTCTCTCTCCCTGGTTCAACCACTCATGCCGAGACCAACGCCGGACAATTTCGACAACGTCCGCCACCACGAGCTGTTCTCCGACCCCTTCGTCCTCCAGTCCGGCTGGATCCGTCGCTCCCGGTCTCCGGCGCTCGCCCGCGACCCCTAGCCATGGCTAGGGTTTCGGCTGCGGTATCATATCCAACGCTGCACATCTCCGGCGGCTCCTCCCCGTCCACACAGCGCCTCTCCGGCAGCTCGTCTCTGTCCACACTGCCCCCTTGGAAATCAACTTGTGGGCTGCGCGGTGCTGTCGCTGTCCAACATACAGCGGCGGGCGACCAACCCTTGGGCCGCCGTCGGCAACGCCTTCTTCTCTACAAAGGTTAGCCCCTCGTCTGACCTAGATCACACTAACCCGTCGCTGATACCCCCGACCCACCTCTCTTGATTTGGCCTGATCCTCCTGTGCGTGCGTGCAGGAAGTGTTTGAGAGTCCCCCTGTTTGTGATATGTTTATGAGTACTTGGCATTCAAGGAGCAGCCTGTCGATGAGCAGTAAGTTTCAGCATGAAATCTTAGCAGTCGTAGGTAAATTGTTCATTCTACTTGTAGTGAATAACCTTCTGAATTCATTCTCTCTGTCTTTACAAAAGTTCCAGCAGGAAATTTGTGCTTGAGCTTGATTGACCCACTACTTCGCATTCTGTCTTTGGGTTCAGAGTGTGTTGCCGACTCGCCCGATTGATGGCCTTTTTTTAATGGCGGATGTATTTGAGGGAGGCAGTGAGTAATATACCAAATTACATTCTTATTGATGAGTTTTTTTCCCAATCGCTATATACCAAGTTGCAATCTTATTGATCCGTTAATCCCCTTTGTTCCTATATAGATAGTACTTCATGATGCACGTGTATATCGACAGTCACTTCACCTCTCTTCCTATATAGATTGATAACAAAGGTCCAAACTGTTAGTGTCGATTGCCTAGTGTGGCTACTGCCCTCTCTAACTATACGGGTGTGTTGAGTGTGCATGCTGGCAAGGTGGTGCCAGCTGCTATCGGTGCAGCAGCTGGTGTGTTGTGTGTGTGTGTGCGCTTCCTCTCTGAATCTTTAACACTAAGATTTCTTTGAATTTCTTATGTATCTTGTACACTGCAGGGTACCAAGTAGAGACAAAACTGCAGGGTACCAAGTAGAGACAAACCACTGCACTGTGGTATGTGGCCTTCTATCAAGATCTAATTCGGTTTATATTTTCCCCCTAGGTCTTGGAGACATGATTTCTGCTACTGTATTAATATGTCAACATGTTCTATCTAGAGTTTTCTCCCTAGGTATTTCTTTTTCTATCCTTGTTGTCTCCTGCAGCCCGGTGAATATGTACTCCAGAAATAAGTTTAATCTGAATCTAAGAAGAAAATTATATTATTACATTGTGGCAGTCCTACAGTAAGAATACAGATGTTTAAACGTGTTTATTTGTGTACTGCACACATGTATTAGTGAGTCAATTTAGAGTAGTAGTATTACCATTGGTCGTGCACCTACTAGTGCTAGTACCAAGGCCACGTGTTCGCTCACTCTATATCAACCTGGAGGCACAAACCGAGCTAGCACTTGCCAACACAGTGACACAATGCATTTTTTCTTTAACTCCTTTGCTCCATCACTAGGTCGCCCTCCTCAATAGTGCTCCTAACAAGTGATCCTAAATATTCTTTCTTGATTTTATTCCTCTCTATTTATTTTGATAACTTAACACTCTAATTTTCTGACCATGATCTCTTGTTTTCGGTATGCAGGTCTAGGTAGCTTCGTAACAGCCATGGCGCACAATAGAGCTTCAGAGGGCGATCGCGATGGCCGTTGTTGAACTGAATCGCGATCAACCAAGGGTTAGTTCTCTACTGAGCGATTCGGCATATTTGGATTCCACTACTATGATTTCTCCGTTATTTCCATTCGCCGGCTCAATTGCTACCGAACTGCACCTATTTAGTTGGTCTAGTTCAGAGTTACGCATTTTTTTTCACCAGGGTGTGATTCTGAACTAATTTGTTTGGGCCCCATGGATCTTGGTGGTTAATTTTATATCCTTACGCACTCGAATCAAAGTAAACCTATACATCCTAACCACCATCTCAGTACCTCTTAACAGAACCATTTGCCTCTTATTTCTATACATCTATTAGTCGCCATGGCTCTTAGTTATTTTGCATGCCATTTGGAGTTAACTTCGCATGTAAGTGTTGTTCACTATTGTAAATATTTAGTTTCATGTGTAAACTTGTTGAGATATTAACATTAGAAGCTTACACCAGCCAGGTTGACGAGCGGTGGCTCCGTGCCATGGATATCGTATGTTGGTGATGCATTTTTTTGTTGGATTTATATGGCCTCAAATGCTGCTGCTATAATACTTGAGTTCTGCAATGTATGTTCTATTATGTTGTCAGGTCAACTTGATTAGACTTTCATTTGACACATTTCTATTTGGATTAATTTGTTGCAACCTTAGGTTTATTGTTGTTTTATACTAGATACTTTGTTATTCTCATTTGTAAGCACAATAAGATTTAAGTATATTGGAAAGCATGTAATTTGTTTTTTAAGTTTCTTCTACTATCTATTCATTTCTACAAATGTCTAATGATGTTGTGAATATGGTAGGTATGATTGGGTAGCATGCTACTTGCTGATGTCCATCACAATCCGCCATGACATATAGTTGCCATCAGGAGAGTCGACGACAAGAACACGAGTGACAACCTTAGTAGTTTATATGTTTTGTTGATGTAAATTGGATTGAACCAGTTCCTAATCCTTGTTGTGCGATATATTGTGTCAATATATGTTGTATATTATCATTTCATGGAGGATTTGATAAATTGCTTCGGAAATATTGTACTTTCGAAATATTTGTGTAACGTATGGTGCTTTGGAAATATTGTTTTGGTCCAAAATTCGCATTATGATTTACATGACACATTATGTTGAAAGTGTATTTGATGAAAATTGGTCTGAAAGAAATGGATGGTACCATATTTAAATTGATCCTAAATCCATGACGGTTCTTGTGACAAAAAATAGTGTCCACGTAGGTGGCCACGTCATTCCACGTGGCATTGGTCCATGACGGCCTGTTCCGTCACAGCCTAGTTTGGGCTTGGGCGGGCCTGAGGTAGTTCCATGACGGCCAAGAACCGTCATGGAAGCTACGATCTCAAATTATGACGCGATATACATGACGGATTTCAAGTCCGTCATGGATGGGCACGCATGACAGATTTTGCTTGATCTGTGACAGCTAAGGATCGTCGCGTATTAACAGATTTCTTGTAGTGATAGAGGTAAACCACTTGGTGCCAAGCATCTTTGGCCATGGAGTAGGGCCGGAGATGAGGAAGATCTTCGGGTGGGATTGCTTCTTGGATGATGAAGAGAGCATTCTCATTGAATTGATTATCCACGGCTTCTCTAGGAGTGAAGTTGCTTCGGTCATGCAGATAGAAGCCTTCTTCAATGATTCTCCAAAGGTTAGTGTTCACATGATTTAAATGACGCTTAAAGCGATAGACCCAAGAATCATATTCTACATTCTTCTCAATCTTAGGGGCCGGGCCGGCATGATTCAAATGAGTGGAAGGAAGCGGTCCACCATAGACAAGTGGAGGTTCCACATGGGCAAAGATGCCGGTGCCATTTTTACCACTAGAGGAAGGAGCTTTCTCACTAGTAGCTTCCCCCTTGTCGGAGGTAGCATCCGTCACCTTGTTAGCGGGATCACCCACTTTCAACGGTGCGGTGGAAAGTTTAAGCCCTTCTAAGAATTTATTAAACATGCTTTCGACATCGGTCGTCATGGAGGTTTTCAATGTGTGCAACGCCACATTGAGTTCCTCACGAGAGACCGCGGTTCCCCCATCTCCCGTAGATGAGACCGGATTCGCACCGGAGTGCTCCTCCACACCGTCTACGACGTCAACCATACTCTTCAGACGGTAAAGTCCTTAATAAAGAGACGAGGCTCTGATACCAATTGAAAGGATCGATATAGTTGACTAGAGGGGGGTGAATAGGCAACTAACAATTTTTAGCTTTTCTTTACCAATTTAAACTTTGCATCAAAGTTGGTTGTCTAGATATGGAACTAGGTGAGCAACATATATGATGCAACAACAACAAGCACACGAGCAAGCAAGAGATATAACACAAATAAGCTTGCACAAGTAATGGCACGAGATAACCAAGAGTGGAGCCGGTGAAGACGAGGATGTGTTACCGAAGTTCCTTCCCTTTGAGGGGAAGTACGTCTCCGTTGGAGCGGTGTGGAGGCACAATGCTCCCCAAGAAGCCACTAGGGCCACCGTATTCTCCTCACGCCCTCACACAATGCGAGATGCCGTGATTCCATTATTGGTGCCCTTGGAGGCGGCGACCGAATCTTTACAAACAAGGTTGGGGCAATCTCCACAACTTAATTGGAGGCTCCCAACGACACCATGAAGCTTCACCACAATGGACTATGGCTCCGCGGTGACCTCAACCGTCTAGGGTGCTCAAACACCCAAGAGTAACAAGATCCGCAAGGGATTAGTGGGGGAATCAAATTTCTCTTGGTGGAAGTGTAGATCGGGGCCTTCTCAACCACTCCCGAGCAAATCAACAAGTTTGATTGGCTAGGGAGTGAGATCGGGAGAAAATGGAGCTTAGGGTTGGAAGAGGTAGTCAACTAGAGGAAGAAGACACCCCTTATATAGTCGAGAACTAAATCCAACCGTTATCCACCTAACCAGCCCGCGACTTGCGGTACTACCGCACACGGTACTACTGTGACGGCCCACGGTACTACCGCAGCCAGGACAGAAGCGAGGACAAGCCTGACGCGCAGAGGCGGAGGGCGGTACTGCCGCTTGCGCGGTACTACCGCTCCCTCTTGCGGTACTACTGCAAGGCAGGTCCGGACTGGCCTGGGAAGGACGCGGATGAATAAAAATACATCCGTGCCAACTTCCGCTGAAAAACACTCGATGCAAAAATCCGACACGGTACTACCGCATATGACGTGCGGTACTACCGTGCTGGGAGCGGATGTAAAAAATTACATCTGCCCCTAGTTCCGCTCGTGTAGCTGTGCGAGACCAGGACTCGCGGTACTACCGCACGCATGGGGCGGTACTACCCCGTAGGGCGCGGACGTAAAAAATTACGTCCGCCCCTACAGCCGCACGGGCGGCTGAGTCTGGTCTGAGGTCACGGTAGTACAGCTCCGTAGGAGCGGTACTACCGCGGGCGCCTACGGTACTACCGCAAAGACTTGCGGTACTACCGCAGGCGCCTGCGGTACTACCGCTCTGTGGAGCAGTACTACCGCATGCCCCAGAATAGCAACACTTAGGAATCCTTCTTTTTGCATATAGATGAGAAAAACGGAGGATGCTCCAAGGGCAAAGGGAAAGGAGGTGCAGAGGAAGAAAACGTGTACGTGATGATTCCACCTGAACCTTTCCGACGCGGACCCCCTCTTAATAGTACGGCTTTCCTACGACTCAAATCCACCGAAAAGAAACGTAGAAAAATGCCGTCTTCAATAGTCTTCGAGGGGCACCAAACCGTCTTGTGTCTAGCGATGAAACGTGTGAGAAACTCAAGGCACACGATTAGTCCGCAAAGGCATTGTCATCAATCACCAAAACACCTTAGGGACAAATATGCCCTTACACAGGCCCACGTCGCCGTCGTTCCTCAGGACGAGAGGACAAGGAGAGTCAAACCAAGAGTCGAGCCGTTGAAGACGACGAACATTCAAACAGGTGAACGAAAAGAAGGAAGTGACGGAAGTCGGGGAACGATCGGAATCAAGGTCAAAGTCTGATCGATCATGTGATCCGAACAAACAGGGAAACAAGCGATTTGGTTTCCATGTCTCTGCCTACATGCGAACATGGGCCAGGCCTTTTTCTTATTTCCTTCTATGTACGCAGTACACAAGGCTGAGTTTAAAAAAAACATGATGGTGTAGATCATGGTAATTATTGTTAATTGATATTTTCCTTCTATGTACGCAGCACACAAGGCTGATTTTCAGGAAAAAAATGATGTCGTAGATCATGGTAATTATTGCTAATTGAATTAAAATAGGCCTAGGATGGAGCGAGATCGTGGTAATTATTGCGTAATTATGATGGCGTAGATCATATGGTAATTATTGCTAATTGATTATGATAAATGATGTGATACAACATTGAGGCAATCCGGTCCATTGAGAGATGGCGGATTTATGGCTGAGATGTAATCTTTCTGCCACAATTTGATTGTTTAATAGTAGTAGAGATAGAGGGAGTAATATATCATGAGACGTAACACAGGGATTTTTTGTTTCCCATGTTATCCATCCAGGAGCATCTACTCTTTTTTTTTTTTTGAGGGGATCTACTTGGAGACGGTAACTCGGGGATTTTTTGTGTGATCACTGAACATAGCTCAAATGTGGTTAGAATTTTTGTGGTCTTACCAGGGTTCAAGTCCCACGCTTGACACTCACATTGATCACATTTTTTAGAATTTATTTTAAACTTTTTGGCGATGTTTGTTCCGTGGGAGGAGATGTTCCCGTCGACAATGAGGTGTTTGTGGTGACTCTTTATTCATCTCAAGATGTTGTGCCGTCTTAGTATCTCAAAGATGCTCACATGGATAAGGCGTGCATACGTATAGGGGTGAGTATATGTGCATGTTTGTGAGCATTTGCACTCATACTGTGTTAACAAAACTTGAGCGCTTCAAGCAAAACTTTTATACATGCAATCGTTTTTTTTTTGGCTGGACAGATTGTGTCGTTGCTTTTCAAACTTTTTTGGGAGCCTCTATTTGTCAGATAACTGAAAAAAAATGAGTGCATCAGTGAGAGATAGAGAGATAAAAAAAGAATAAAGAGAAAGAGAAAGTGGTCCGGGGTGGGCTGCGTCCGAAGTGGTGGACTGATCGTGCGTGTCCAGGCGCGTCTGCAAGTCCTCATATCCTCCATACATTTGTCCTTAATATGATGGTTTGCAGATAATCCGAACGTATAGGGATGATATGAGGGATCCAGTTAGATCATTTTTCTTCCCTCTCTCTCATGTCCGTCACTGATTTGTCTGATCGGGCGCATCCACGGACATTTGAGAAGGATTTGGGGTGCCCGGCTGTAGATGCTCTTAAGCATTGAGCATACTCAAAATTTTCCACACGTTGTTGGCTACTCCTTGGTGAGTTCATCTCATCATCGACCCCAGCTGCTGGATCCCTGCAGCTAAACCACGTCTTCCTTGGTAATTTAGCAACCGCATGCCCACAAACATGCAATGCACCCTCATCTGACCGATCTCGCCATACAAATTGAACCCACCGTGAGCGCTTCACGCGCCGCGCTTCATGCGTGCTGGCGTTCGTCGCCTGCAGCGCGCGCTCCCGCGCGCTGCGCTGTGCTGTGCCGCACTGCACCCTCTCCCTTGCATCCCTCATGGTGTCACCGGACACCGGTGTACTGCTTGCTCAACCGCGCGCCCTTGCTGGCCGCTTAACTCGCCGGCCGGCCGGTTGGCAGGCTTTCTAACCCGACCCGCCGCTGAAATTGCCTTGCACGCTGGCGGCCGGCTGTTGCGAGCTGCATGTGCGCTCACGCCGCCATTCCCTAGCCACCATGCGCGCGCGCCCACTTCCATCCTATATACGGCCCATCCAAATTTGTTGGTTTCTGTATGTCACGCCGTGCTCGCACAGGCGCGCGCGGCGCATGCCCGTACGTGGCCGGCCCCCGGCAGGGTGAAAGACGATGCAGTACGAACTCGAGGGTGTCAATATGCACGGCAACGTTAACAGGCACTGTTGACCTAACGAGAAGAACCCTCGGTCGAATTCCACACCACACTGTTCGACAGCCAAGCAAGCCAGTGGATGCAACAGTAAACGCCTCCATCATATATCCCCGGGGCTGCCGGCCGCAGACATCAAAGTGTTTATTCAAGTTGATCCTTAAAACCTAGCGGGCGGGCGGGCAGGCAGGTCTCATGCTGCTACAGCTAGCGATAGCTCCACGACCACGACGCCCCCTGCAATTGTCCAGCGAGTCCCGGACACAATTAGCTGAACAATTTGCTGGTTTTTCTCCACGAGTAAGTGTATAAACAAGTAGGTGCTTATTCCTCTATGATTAGCTAGCAACTAATGGGCCAGCACATGGCTGCTAACCATGCCAATCAATGGGGAATTAAGATGCAGCCGGACGTCGTCGTACGTCGTCAAGCAAAGCTAGCTGAGCACGTACTGGATATCTATTTAGCTAGCTCTAGCTAGAAGAATAGAAGAAAAGAAAAAGAAATAAACTCGCTAGGGGGGATAAATGGATGATGCGCATGGCATGTTGCTTTCAGGAAGATAAAGAGGAGAGTGGCGGAGTGTCTTGTAAGGCATGCTAGCTACATGCAAGCATCACGATTTTCAGCTGATAACTCGGGCAAAGTTGTTGATTGATCATCGGGTGCAACGACCTGCCCATGTTACTAGTGCTAAGCTATAGCTATAGATGAGTGGGTAACATGCTCCATATATATCATGAGTATTTATGGTGTTTCGACTTTCGATCGTCGATTACCCTAGCTAGCATGGCAAGCTTGGGCCTTCCCATGATTTTTGCACGTTCGGCAGGTCGATTAACTGATGATGAATATCGTCTCATGCATGCATGTGCGCGAAGAACACTTTGGGGGACCAAATCAATGAGGTAAATGAAATCTGGCCCTGTTGTAATCTCCCAAAGTGGATCCCAACTCCTGTATATACTCCTAATTCTGGGAACCTTCTACCGCCAAAGCCGCCTCATCATGAACGAGAACATCTTTCTATCCATCCATGACATGTCCATATGCATCGTACTTAATTAGTAACTTGTTGCATCGTCATTGGCCAGACATATGTTTATTTCGCACATTGTAAAGTGCACTCATGATTTAAAGTTCAAGGCTATTAAGCAACTAACCCGCTAAGTTTTACCAATTGCGTGCATTGACCTATATGTATCCCTGTCATCTTTTTATTCTTCTTTTGGGTGGGCAATTAACCTTTTTGGTTGCACTAATTTCTTGCATGGTGAGAGGGACATGGTGTTAGGTTTTGGAAGGATGTAGTAGTATAATGTTAGTTAGCTTCCTTCCGTGTCATAGTGCACGAGCTCAACATGGAAAATGCCATGTGAAAAGTTGGTGTTCCAATTTCGAAAGGACGAACGTGGAAGCATGCATGGCTATTGTTAATTGGGATAAGCTTACTAACCCTTTTGATGCTTACATCTTTTGCTAGCTCCATTAGCACCGTCCTAAAAATGCATAATTAAACACCAACATAAAGTTGATCGTAAACTTGTGGCCATAATCTACCTCTTTCCAGCTTCTCAGATTGATTAGAGTGAGTAGAAACTCGCATGCAACGGTAAAGCAGAATGCTAATGCTACCTAGGAGAACTTGCACCCTTTTCAAAAATATAAAAACTCATTCTTCAAACAAACTCCTAAATATTCTCACATTAGATGACTTTGAATTATTGTGAAAAAACATATTTACATTCATATGGGTTATGGTAAGTAAACACAAGATTTTTCACAGCCTAATTAAACCAAATGATTTTTACCTCATTTTTTCACAAAAAACTGATGGTACATGATTCACTCTAGTATCTACAAGAATTGTATTATTATTATTATTATTATTATTATTATTATTATTATTATTATTATTTTGGATTTCCTTAATTCTTAGTTTAAAAATAGAGGTGTGAGTTTAGGTCCTGAAAATCAGTATCCTATTGCCACTTTGTTATACTGTAATGATAGTTTATATAACCATACATTTAAATAGACATCTCTACAAAATACGACAGGGCGAACTTTGGATATACATTGGATCGGGTATATTTGTCGCATATATCTTGGGATAATGCCAGTGCAATTTTTATGCTCTAATTCAATAAAAAAAATCTTGGGATAATGCCAATGCAGCTTTTATGCTCTAATTCATACGTATACATGACGATCAAACTTCATATTTAAACATGAGAAATGACATTGTAAGGTAGGAGGTATGCGTCAGTCAATTACTTATCTGTCTCCTATCAAGTAGTATATAGTTCTCCCCGCAAAAAGAAAAAAGTAGTATATAGTTCAAGTTTCAAAACTCCCAATCGCCAGCTTCCTGGAGCCATACTAGAATGTTTCTTATGTTGTAGTTATCGCTTTTGTTAGTAATTCCTTAAGAAAGTAAAAAATAACTATTTTCAATTCATTGAAATGCACCGTTCGATTCTAACATTTGGATTTATTAAGTGCAAAATAATGATGAGAATATCTACATCGGACGGCTATCAAGGATGATCGAAAAGTAACTATTGCTATTTTTTGCCAAAAATCAACTATTGTTTTTTTTGAAACGGAGGCAAAAGATTGGGACAATTGCATTTTTACCCTAGTTGGTTCCTACCCACGGGTTTTGCCCTTATTTTTCGAGCTTGCTAAGTTTGCCCTTACTTTTTCTGTCGAGGTCCCTCGAATGCCCTTTGACCGTTTGACCAAAACTTTGAAAATTCATAACTAATTCATATGAACTCAGAAAAATGCAAATAAGATATCAAAATGTTCAGATAAACATTACCTTTATGTGCATATCATTTGCATTCAGGACAAAAGCACCCTTTAAACTACCTGAGGTAATTAATTTTATTAACATTATTAAAAATAAAAAGGTATAAACACTATTTTTTTTCATGAATAAAAATTACATGCAAATGTAGGTGATGTTTTCTGAACATCCTGATATCTTATTTGCATTTTTATGAGTTCACATCAACTTGTTATGAAGTTTCCAAATAATGGTCAAAGTCGTTAGAACATTCTTAACAAGATGATACGAACTTAGAAAAATGCAAATAATATATCTGGATGTTCAAAAAACATCACATACATTTGCATGTAATTTTTATTCATGAAAAAATATTGTTTATACCTTTTTATTTTTAATAATGTTAATTACCTTAGGTAGTTTAAAGGGTGCTTTTGTCCTGAATGCAAATGATATGCACATAAAGGTAATGTTTATCTGAACATTTTGATATCTTATTTTCATTTTTCTGAGTTCATATGAATTAGTTATGAATTTTCAAAGTTTTGGTCAAACGGTCAAAGGGCATTCGAGGGACCACGACGGAAAAAGTAAGGGCAAAACCGAGCAAGCTCGAAAAGTAAGGGCAAAACCCGTGGGTAGGAAGCAACTAGGGGTAAAAATGCAATTGTCCCCAAAAGATTTGCCTCATATATTAAATAAGGAGAGAAGAGTTTGTTACAACATACACCCAAAATACGGCATGACAATTATTCTCGCAATAAAAAAGACCTAACTTCTTTGCCCCGGCGGTGATCCAAAGGTTTGCCTCGTCGACGATGGTGTTGAGTAAAGTTGGCGGAGGTGCGCTCTTATGCCGAAACACTCTTGCGTTTCTCTCATTCCAAATGACCCACAAGACAAGCATGGTGATCGAGGCCTTCACTTTTCGGTTGGTGGTGCCCACGGCGCTCATGCTCGCCCACCATGCCTTGACTGAGTCGAACGAGCTCCACGCAGACGTGTCCATGTCGTGCATGAGAAATTTCTGAATAACCAAATTCCACAACCTCAGCGTGAAGCGGCACCTGAAGAATAGATGGGTTCCACATTCTTGCACACCCCCGCACAAGGGGCAAGGGCCACAATTTGGCCAACCTCGCTTAGCCAGTCTGTCGGCGGTCCAAATTCGATCTTGCAACGTGAGCCAAGCAAAGAACTTGACCTTCGGTGGGGCCCAAGGCTTCCAAACCATTTGGTCCATGGGGGAGAAGACCAGACCCAAAAATTGTGCCCTATAAGCAGAGGCCGCAGAGTAATGCCCAGAGTCCGAGTGTTTCCATATTATGTCATCCTCAACAAGCTCATCAAGATGCACCTCATGCAGAAGCATCCAAAGGGTGAAGAATTGAGTTACATGTTCGGTGGAAGCAACCGCAGGCGGCCTGATTGTTAAGTTGTATCTTTAACGTTTTGAGTTGCAAAACTATGTTAGACAGGGCCGTTTGTGTATTATCATGCTACCTAATGGAGGCTTGATATATACATGGAGCTATATCTCATGAATAAAGGAGACCGGCTTTGTCATAATTACAATGTGATCTACAGCGCTCGCGATGCAGATCGGTTTCTACAATATGAAATAATGTACTGTGCTGTGCCCGACAGCTCCAAGAACATGATGGATCGATCCATGCGGCAGCCATGGCCCATGGCTAAACAACTGCCGGAGCTAGCAGCACGTACGTACGGATCATTATCAGTTGGAGACCAGTTAATGTCATGTGCTAATCATCATTATTGGGCTCAAGTTTAATTATCGCAACTAGCTAGCCAATCGTGTGGGCAGTTGGTAGCCACAGCTAGTGAGCCTGGATTATCGTATAACCACTTGAAAGTTGAAACCAATTCAATTCATTAGGAAGGACACAGACGCTTAAAGATCAACTTTTGGGATTTTGATTAGGCAGAGGAGGAAGAGGATGCCTAGCCAGCTATCTAGCTTATGATATTTTATGGAGGCTTCAGTGTCGATCTGACGATCCTCTTTTTTTTTTTTGAAACAACGAGCATCCTCGTCGATTTCTATTGAGAAACCGCCACCAAGTTTTACAAAGTTATGCAACGAAATACAAGCAACATAAAGTAAAATACCCCTCCCATACAGTCACATCTCACACGACACGATCCTCCGGTTTATCTGATTAGTAATTAATCGCTTCAAAAAAATTCTAGCTTAAACATTTATGGAAGTAGTTAACCCACTACGCGTGCATATGCACTTTAATTATTGCCAACAAGGGCCCTTGCGTGACTGCGTAATTTGCGGTTCAGCAAACGTTCTGTATAGTTAGCTCAGCGGTTATTTTTCAGAATTTTCGAAATTTCCAGGTGAAGTTTATGCTTTCTTGGACCGATGGAGCGCTAGCTTGCACGTACGTCCCATTGTACTATAATAAAGGCAGTGGCCGGACAGGGTACATGATTAATCATATCTCATATGGAAAGGGTGCGAGTCGCCATACACACATGCAAGCTTTATCCCGGCGATGGGAACATGTTAACAGTCACACGTACGAGTGGCTGGCTACGTCGTTACATAGATAGATAGATAGATAGATAGATAGATAGATAGATAGATAGATAGATAAAGCTGCCGCCTGCCGGTGCCGGGGTGCAAGTGCGACTGTGCAACGCTCATGCTGTGTTCCTGTTTGTTTACTTTCTTGCATGCAGCACGGATGCATGCATGTTCGACCTCTCACCCTCTCTCTACATCGTTCTGTCGGGTCTGTGCTCATGTGTGATTAGCAAGTTCTAAGGGCATTTTCAAGACAGAACTTCAAACCTCCCAACCAGACACAACCGCCTCTCCTCCACTCCGGCCTGTTGCGCTCCATGTCCTTGAGCCTAAGCCGCTCGTGGCCCGCAACATCGACGTCGGAAGGGCAGGCCGTGGAAGGTCTCGCAACGGCCTCGCACGATATCGTTGGCTGCGACCTCAAGTACAGCCGCCTCAGGGCTCAGGCGATGCACCGGGCTCCTCAAGGGCGGCGCTGGGAGGCCATCGCCAATCTTGGGAATTCAAACCCATCCATGTACGTACGTTCACCTCCCTCACTTTTGACGTTTTGACCGAGTAATCAATTCCGCGTCAGGCAGTAGCTTTCCAGCCAAACCTCGTGGACCAGAGCTTGCCCAGGTATATATGTGCGTACGTACCCATGTTTTCCAACATTATCTGGTACGTATCTATAAGCTGGTTCGAGAGCAGCAACGTGCGCGTCCCTGTCGCTACCCGCCGTGTCTACGCAGTACACATACGACTACGAGTTAATTTGCTGGTAGAGGTAGGCCGTAGCCTGGAGCGAGTGGGAGAGTCAAAGGAAGCTAGCAGGCGCGACGGACAGAGATCGGGGGGCGGGGACGTGGGTGGCATGTCACGGTAGGCGATGCACGAGCGCTCCGGGACCCCCTCCTACCCCAGCAGCTATCGGTCGTCCCGGTCCCGGTGGTCGCCCGCTTGCCTTGCCGCTTCTTTCAGCCGTCACTCGCGGGCGGCGCCGGCCCATCCCGTCGATCGGTAGGTCGCGCTCTCCTCTGCTCGTCTCGTCCGCCCCCACCACGTGCGGCGTCGCCACCCCGCCAGAGCCCAGCGCCACGTCCGCCTCCGCCTGCACGGCACCCATCATCTTTCTCCAGCGGTTGCAACAGCGGCATCTCGTCCGCCGGCACGTCTACGATGATGTACTGACCATGGATATGCGCGGTTAAGTCCACCACGCGAGCAGCATGTCTTAGTGATGCACCGTGTCGGCCACACCGCGCGTGGAGGCCATGGATGTATTGCATCCACAAACCAAGGGAAACGATTGTTCGCAGAGAGGCTTCGCTTCGCTGGTGATGGATCGACGTCACCGAATTCGTTGGACATATGTATAATGTACTCCTATATGCGTATGTGTCGTTGTGCTTGTGTATGTACGTCGCCCGTCACCCCGCTCGCCCAGTCGCAGGGTCGCCTGCTTCCGGTGCGTACTGCAAAGTGCAAACCCACAACATTTCAACCACCGTAGCCAGGAGGAGGCCGGGACGGGGGCATGCATGTGCGCGCCCCGGCCGTATCCAGGCAGCCTCACGATGGATCGGTGTCGGACTCCCGTCACGCACCTATCCGGGTCCGCATAGCTCGGCTGGCTGGGTGCCCATCCGGCAGCTGGACCCCCCACATGTACATACGATATACGACGACGTCGTCGAGCGCGGCACTCCGGCCCGTCTCCGTCCGTCAGCAACGGGGCGGGGTGGATAGGAGCGCGCGCGCGAGGCGGGGGTACGGTGTGGTCTGTGCTGGATGCTGGTTGGTGCCGTGTCGCGCGGGGGGGTTTTGTGCGTGGCCGGAGGGGCCCCGCCGGCCTTGCCTTGTCGTGCCGTTGGCCGTGTCGCCGTCCGTCCGGGCCGGACAGCGACGGCGCCTCGCCGATCCGTTGGATCCATGTTATCTGGAGTATTTATATATTTCTCCCCGTCGGCGTGTGCTGGAAAATGAGCGTCCTTGTTACGCAAATGACAAACGGATCTCAGGCTCTATGTAGCCTGGTTTTTCTTCTTGAAGAAGACATGTTCTGATCTTTTTTTCACTGCTAGAACAAATAGATGCTCTCTACTTGTCTGCATAATTTCGTGATAAATATGTTTATTAGTGGTTTTAGTTAACAGTACATCCATGACATCATTTGCTACCATAGATCCACACATTTGTTTACTCGCTTAGGGGGCATCTCTAACGGCGCCCGCAAATTTCCTCTTACATCCGTCCGCGGACAGGGGTGATCAGTCCACGGACACGAATGCGGAAGACGGCCATCCAACGCCGCTCGCATACATTTCAACCCGCATTTGAACTAACCGGCCGATATTCATCAAAGTTCGGATAGAAAATAGCATAAATCATCCATACATAGCATGCAAATTAAGTCTAGTACAACAATGTCTCAAATTCGGCTAGATTAACCGAATGTCCAATAAGTTTTTCATCAACGGATCATGTTTGTCCCGCACATACTCCCTTTTCAGCTTCATCCAAAAATATGTGTACGTAAATGGCCGTCCCTCTGTCCTGTGGTAAATCATGACAGTGCGTGCGGGCTACATAATGTGTAGAGCAACATTGAGTGAATGAATCAATCAACATGTTGAGCAAGAGGAAGCAAAACTTACGATCTCGTCCTCTGCCGCGTGCAATGGCCACCTCCAGCTGACGAACCACGTTCTAAGACTTGGAGACGTCGGTCTGGGTAGCGTATCAGCGATACGATAATGAGCTCACATTGCGTTCTTGAATTATGTATTTGTCGTAGGGTGCAATGTGCTTTCGTGCGTGAAACGTTTCATGCACTTGCTGTCAGAACCCCCCCCCCCCCCCCCTCTGCTCCTGCCTACGAAATCCACAGATACGGCTAACCACGTATCGCACAACAACTCATCCTCCATGGTCGAGTAGCTTTCCATCCTTCGTACTCTTAAAAACGACACAACGTTCGAATATAAGCTCAATGACATTTGACCGAACACCTACCGAGCGTGGTGTCTGCCATGGAGGTCGTCAACGCGGGGGGGGGGGGGGGGGGGTGGGGGGGGGGGCGGTCGGAGTGCACCTGGGGTCGGCTCTTGGGTGGACAACACCGTCGTAAAGGCGAACGGGCACATCGGTGCTGGTTGCGGACATCTGGTAATGCCTCTGTAGCAGCCGGAGACGTACATCGACGGCATCGGGGGTGGAGGGTGCGGATGCAAAGTAAGGGAGAGAAGGGACGGGGTGAAAGAAAATGAGACCGGGAGGGGTTACTGAGTGGGTTGTGGGTGTCGGAGTCCTACGAGGGTCGGCGTTGGAGATGCCCTTACAACTAAAACCATTTATTAATGAAATCACATATGTGTAGACTGGCATCCAAACGACTCAATCATTGTTAGATGGTCTATAGATCTGGATGTAATTTTGGTTACTTCTTAGGTTTACCTGTACTGGTATGATAGTTGATAAATATGCCGGAAGTTTTTTTTTCAAATAAAAAAAAGAGTAGTGGGTGTCTCGCGTGGTGCCGAAGCCGGCTCCTATCTATGTGGACAATGCGTGCTGGTTCTCCTTCCTCAGAAAATCAAAGCTGTACTTTACATCGAAACAATGGCATTATGCAGCAGCACAAAGCTTGATTCCCAACTCTATTCTCGGCTACCATTTTCTTTAGATGCCTGAATTGGCTTTCTGGGCGAGTAGTACATACAGATGGCTAAAGCAAAAGCGGCCTTAAAAACATGCTCCTAGAACGTACTCAAAATGTTCCACGTCGTTGGCTACTCCTTGGTGAGTTCATCTCATCGACCCCAGCTTGGTGCCCGCACCTAGACCACGTCCATGGTAATTGGACACAGACATGCCCACAGACATGCAGTGCAGCTATGTGGCGTCTCATGCCGCGCAAGTGCGTGCGCACCGTCGGCGGTAGCACCTTGCTTCCCTGACGATGCCGCCCGAGCGCTCTGCACATGCACATGTAGTACAGGTGAGAGATGGCTCCGTGCAAAATCACCTGCCGTGCGCGCGCCGGCCACTGGTACATCACTTTCTTGCTGGCCGCTTAATTCGCCGGCCGTCCGGTTGGCCGGCTTTCTAGCCCCGAGTCGCCGCCTTTGAACCACTTCCTCGCCGCGCCGGCCAGCCTGGCGCTGTTGCCAGCTGCAAATCCCTAGCCACTATACGCGCCGTCTCCTATCCTATGGGCCCAGCCAAAATTGTTGGTGTCCGTCACGCCGTACGGGGCGCGGCGGCGGCATGCATGCACGTGGCCCGGCCTCCCGGCCGATCGTCTCCGCCCACCAGCCGCGCTGGATTCGCGGCCCGTCTGCCGGGCCCAGTCGATCCTCTCACGAAGACAGATATTCGGGATTATGCTGGGATCGGATTCCATGCATCAGTCGACAGCATTTTCAGCAAGACTACATCATGCCGGCAGCGGCAGGGTGAAAACGCCTAGTGTCTACTGTTTCTCGATGTAGCCGTAGAAACCGGAGGGCGTCGATCGACCGATTAGTATGCATACGGTAATGGTAACAGCCCATAATGACAGGCACTGTTGGCCCAACGAGAGGAACCCTCGATCGAATTCCACACTGTTGGCTAGCTACCCAAGCCAGTGGATGCCACAGTAAACGCCTCCATCATACAACTCTGGGCTGCCGGCCGTAGACATCGAAGTATGTATTCAATTCAAGTTAATCCTTAAAACCTCCTCCAAGATAACGGGCGGGCGGGCAGGTCTCATGCTGGCTACAGCTTGCGATAGCTCCGCGACCACGACGCCACCCACAATTGTCCAACGAGTCCCGGACACAATAGACAATTAGCTCAACAATTGCTGGTTTTTCCTTTCTCTGTAAGTATAAGCGTATTAACAATTAGACGCTGGTCCCCTATGATTAGCTAGCAACTAATGGGCCGGCACATGACTGCTAACCACGCCAATCAATGGGGAATTAAGAGGCAGCCGGACGTCGTCGTACGTCGTCAAGCAAAGCCGGGCAGCTGCGTACGTGTTGCAGGACAGATAATTAGCTAGCTATATATATAGCTAGAATAATCGAGCAGAAGAAAAGAAATAAACTAGCTAGGGGATAAATGGATGATGGGCATGGCGTGTTACTTTCGGGAAGAGAAAAGAGAGAGGGGTGGAGTGTCTTGTAAGGCATGCTAGCTACATGCAAGCAGCACGATTTTCAGTTGATAACTGGAGCAAAGTTGTTGACTGATCATCAGGTGTAACCACCGCCCACGCTGCCCATGTTACTAGTGCTATAAGCCATAGCTAAAGATGAGTGGGTAACGTATTCCATGTACATCATGCGTGTTTCTGGTGTTTCAATCGTCGATTTCCCTAGCTAGCATGGCAGGTTTGGGTCTTGGCAAAATTAAAACAGGTTTTTACTTAATTTGAGTCCCACAACGTGTTGATTATGTCTAGATCAACAACCCGAGCCGTCTGATGTGTAAGCATTGAGATTTGTGATCAGACGGCTAGTACCATCAACTTAGACAACATTGGTGTAAAGTGTAAACAGACCCACATGAAAAATATATTTCTCAAGCATTAGGAACTACTAACTCCTTCTCAAAATATAATATAAGCCTTTTTAAGCAAAAATATAAGCTATTTTTGTAGGCTATTTTGAGATGGAGGTAGTAAAACCTAAGGCGCCTCTTCCCATGACTTTTGCACGTTCGGTATGGTCGATTACCGATGAATATCGTCTCATGCATGCATGTGGGCTAGGGTGCCCTTTAGGGGACCAAATCAATGAGGTAAACGAAATGGGGCCCGGTTGTAATCTCCCAAAGCGGGATCCCATCTCATATATAGAGTATACTCCTGCTTCTAGGAACCTTCTGCCGCCAAAGGCGCCTGATCATGAACGACAGCATCTATCTACGTCCATGCCATATCATGGAACATGCATGTCCATATGTATCGTACTTTATTTGTAACTTGTTGCGTCCTCATTGGCCGGCCATATGTTTATTTCCCACGTTGTAAAGCCCTTGCATGCTTTCAAATTGTAGGTTATTAAGCAACTCACCAGCTAAGTTTTACCAGTTGCGTGCATTGGCCTAAATGTATCCCTGTCATCTTTTTCTTCTTCTTTTGGGTGGGCAATTAACCTTTTTGGTTGCACTAATTTCTTGCA
This sequence comes from Triticum aestivum, assembly GCF_018294505.1. Taxonomy (NCBI): domain Eukaryota; kingdom Viridiplantae; phylum Streptophyta; class Magnoliopsida; order Poales; family Poaceae; genus Triticum; species Triticum aestivum. The sequence continues at coordinate 597,379,434 of NC_057799.1, forward strand.
TGGTGAGAGGGACATGGTGTTAGGTTTTGGAAGGATGTAGTATAATGTTAGTTAGCTTCCTTCCGTGTCATAATGCACGAGCTCAACATGGACAATGCCATGTGAAAAGTTGGTGTTGCAAAGGACCAACGTGGAAGCATGCATGCCTATAGTTAGTTGGGATAAGCTTACTAACTCTTTTGATGTTTACATTTTTTGCTAGCTTTATTAGCACCATTGTAAAAAGGTGTAATTAGACACCAAAAATAAAGCTGATCTAAATTTGTGGCCGCAATCTACCACCTCCCAGCTTTACAGGTTGATGGTCAGATTTTTACCTTGGAGGCTATATGTCGATGTCCAAAGAATACACATTTGTGATAAGAGGGAGTAGAAACTACTCCCTCCATACCTAAATATAAGCCTTTTTAGAGATTCCAATACGGACTACATACGGAGCAAAATGAGTGAATCTATATACATCCGTATGTAGTCCGTATTGAAATATCTAAAAAAAGGCTTATATTCAGAAACGGAGTGAGTAGCATGCATCGGTAATGCCGAATGGTACTTAGGAGCACTTTCACCCCTTTCCATCGTAAAACATTTCTTTAAAAAATCCATTGTGCAAAGAACTCACAATTCTCACATGTAGACGACTTTCAAGTTTCGTGAAAAAGAAGATCTTACATTCATATGCGCCAAGGTAAAAAAAATAAACACAAGCTCTCACACACAAAAATAGTAAACACAAGTTTTTTCACAAACTAAATGAAATGATTCTTACCTCCTTATTCTTGCTTTATTCATGCAGACGTGCAAAATAATGATTTTTTTTACAAAAAAATGATAGTACATAATTCAATTTAGTATCAACAAGCCAAATTTTTTGGTTATTTTTTATTTATTTCATTAGTTGTTTTAAAAAATAGAGCATGTGTGTTTGGGTGCTGGAACCTGTGTCCTATTGCCAGTTTGTTAAACTGTAACGATGGTCTGTATATCCATACATTTAAATATACATCTTGACAAAATATGAGAGAGTGAAGTTACATAGCTATCAAGCAAAATAATAATTCACTTGAACCTTTGAGCATATACATGTCTACACATATAGACTTTCATTGTATATTGGACTGTCCTATATTTTTTGCATATATCTTGGGATAATACGAATGCAATTTTTATGATCTAACTCATTTGTATACGTGACGATCAAACTTCACATTTACATATGAGAATGACATTAGAGGGTAGGGGGTATGCATCAGTCAATTACTTATCTGTCTCTTATCAAGTATAGTAGTGTAGCTTAAGTTTCAAAACTCTCAATAGCTTGCTGCCTGGTCTCCTGGAGCCTACTATACCCGAATGTTTCTTATGTTGTAGTTATCGGGTTTGCTATTTCTTAAGCGACTGAGAAATAACTATTTCTAATTCATTGAAAGTACACTTCGATTCTGACATTTGGATTTATGAAGTGCAAAATGATGAGAATATCTAGATCAGACGGTTATCATGGCTGGCTGTAAAATAACTATTCCTAAGTTGTATATTTAATGTATCAAGTTGCAAAACTGTGTTAGACAGGGCTGTCTGTTTTATTGTGATAGCTAATATATGGAGGCCTTGAGATGTATATGGATCTATATACCATGAGTACTAATTAAACTTGGAATGTAGTTTTTGTGTAAAGCAGACTGTGGCTTTGTCATCTAACTACAATAGTAGTACACTGTGCAAATGACGGCAGAGGATTTGGCTTTGTCATCTAATTACGGTATGATCTATAGCGCTCGCGATACAGTTCAGTTTCTACAATATGAAAGAATGTACTGTGCTGTGCCCGGCAGCTCCAAGAACATGATGGATCCATGCGGCAGCCATGGCCCATGACTAGACGAGTGCCGGAGCTAGCAGCACGTACGGATCATTATCAGTCGGAGACCAGTTAATGTCATGTGCTAATCATCATTATTGGGCTCAATTTTATCGGAGCTAGCGAGGCAATCGTGTGGGCAGTTGGTAGCCACAGCTAGTGAGCCCGGATTATCGTATAACCACTTGAAACCAATTCAATTTATCAGGAAGGAGAAGGACACGGATGCTTGAAGTTCTACTTTTGGGACTAGGATTAGGCAGAGGAGAAGAGGACCCCTAGCTTACTAGCTATCTAATGATATTTGATGGAGGGTTCCGTGTTGATCGATCCTCTGTTTACTATCTGATTACTAGTTATCTTAAATGTTTAGACAAGTAGTTAACCAACTACGCGTACATGTGCACTTTAATTAGCACCAATAATGGTGATTATTTTCATTCTTTTTGAATTTTTCAGGTGAAGTTCATATTTTCTTGGACCGATGGAGAACAGCGAGCTAACATATGCTCGACGATCAAGATTGCACACATAGCACGTACGTATAGTACTATAAAGCAAGCAGTGACCGGACATATGGAAAGGTTGGGGGTCGCCAAGCAGCGTCGCACGCACGCACACATGCGAGCTCTTATCCCGTCGATGGGAACAGGTTAACAGTCACAAGTACGGGCGGCTACCCAGCTACGTCGATCGATCGATAGTTGGATAGAGGTGCCGGTGCCGGGGTGCAAGTGCAACTGTGCAACGCTCATGCTGTGTTTCTCTTTGTTTTCTTTCTTGCATCGACCTCTCACCTTCCCTCTACATCGTTCTGTCTGGAGCTGTGATGATATGTGATTAGCAAGTTTTAACCATCGACCGGCCGGTCACAAGCAGGCGCTCGTGAGGCGCCGAGGCTGATAGCTGGGCTGGGCTTAGACGTCCGACCAAACGGCGCACGGGGTTGATTGATCGTATTAGCAGCTTTGTAATCAATGTGTGTCGTCCGTCTCACACGCATGTGCGCTAGCCATCTCCAAAGTCCAAGCAAAAATAATGGAAAATAATGCCACAATACGTACGACAACTGCGTGTACGCGTCAACCCTAACAGCACCACTCTTGAATAACTATACGTACGTAGCTGTAGGTCAAACGAAATACGCTTCCCATCCCTGTCTAGTCTAACGCTAATCGGCACCACCAAACGATTGGAAACCGATCGAATCTTTGGCCGGGTGACGAGACGAAAAGGGGCGGAATTTATGAGCGCGACCACGATGAGCGGGCGGCTCTGCGACGTACGTACGCGTACTTTGGAGACGAAAGAGAATACGGTGCAGTCGGCGGGTGGCCACGAAATTCGCAGCATTTTCTCTCTCTAGTCTAGACCACAAAATATATCGCCTCCAGCCGAGGCGTGGGAGGGAGATAGGAGGAGGGAGGCGGGTGGGGCAGGCCACCCCCATGTGCGCTCATGTGGTGGTTCGCGGCACCTGGCCCCACCACCCACCACGCACGTACACCACCGCCATCACCCCCAACTTGATTCCCATCCATGTTTCTCTCTCCTGACGTCTCGTCGGGGCCGGCTGTCAAGCCGCAGCGGCACGCAGGCGCCGTTGCGTTGCGACCGACGGAAACGAAGCGAATCGCGGCTCCCATCCCGTCCCATGTTACCCCTACACCGTAGCTAGCTTAGCTTAGCTTTAGCCATTAGCCATCTATCTATCCGCCGCAAGCACACCAAAGTGCACGCGACATGTGCAGTGCAGGCAGCTCCTCGACAAGGAAGATTTGGTGATGCCATCCATTGATCATGCATACATACTCTACATGGGCGGTTGATATGCGCGTATACGGTGCATGTTGCCACGTTGGAAACGGGAGTTTGGAAGGAATCCCGGCCGTTAGTCGATCGCTTGTTTTTACAAACACAGTATAGACACAGACACTCATACATACGCATTACTTGATCGCTTGCTTTGCTTACACGCATGCAGCGCCGGCCAGATCGGCGGTTTAATTAATTAACGGGTTGGTTAATGCTTTTTTTTTCTGATGCGACGATGATGATGGTGATGCGGATGGCAACGTGCCGCTGGTGCTGAAACGGAAAAGTGACGGCCAAGTACACCGGTTTCCACGACCAAAAAGCAAAGGAGGTAGGAGACGATCGATCTTCGCCATGCTATTCTGTTTTATAACCTTTTTATTACCTGCCCCTTAACTGAAATCTTGTGACGACGTCGCCCCGTTAGTTGCGACATGAACATGCTTTCATAGAATTTGACATGGTTCGGTATGACTCTAATGAGGACGCGCCTGAGAAGTCCATCCAATCAGTTGCCATGTCGTTTTTAATTACTGCCAAGCTTTTATAGTTGGTAGAAATAACATAATGAGTTACCCGCAAAATAAGTTAAGATTGTCACGACGTCCGAAACCAGTGGGTAACATGTGGCATGCTTTTTTTTTTCTTTTTTTTCGATGAAAACAGTCACAATATCACAATTAGGAGATAAGACTGGGATTTACACGTTTCATGAAACATTTCACATGGAAAAAATTATAACTCCAAGAAATGTCAGTGGTCCTTTATGTACAAGACACATACAAACAGAGTGTGCACAACGCACGACTCGATCTCACGAACCTAGCAGGTACGCCTCCTCACATGAGAACATGGGTGACTAGGGTTCCTCCTTAGGCCGCCGCCAATTTCCCTCGCCTTTGGGTGTGTTTCGGTGGCGGCGAGGGGAGGGAAACCCAAGTCTAGGGGGTCTTGTAGTATCTGGTTGCCCTAACTTTAGTTAGGGTTAACTTTGAGTGTGTTGATGGTGGTGGTGAGGCGGTTGCGTTATCGGCAACGGGGGATAAAGTTTTCCTATCTCGTCCTCATTCCGACGATGACGTTTTGCATTGATGGAGAGCATGTGAATCTTCAGTGAGGGAAAGATCTTGGGCTCATTTTGGCTTAGTTTTGACTAGGTCATCAACATTGCCCTACAAAGGGGATGATGTCTTCGTGTATTTTTCTCCTGTTCCTCCTCTGTATGATGATGGGTGCGAGGTTTGTGTCTTCCACCTCTGTCTGGCAGGAGTTGGGGCTATCTTTCAGGCCTCCTCGGTGTCAGCTTCTCCATTATGGCGATTTGTCCAGATCATGATCACCGACGTCGTTTTGCCTACATCGATGACTCTCCGCAGGGTACCTGGGTGCACATGACACCTGGTGCATGATTTTTGTCCTTGTAATTTTCATTTAAAGTTTAGTGTGTGACACCCTATCTTTAGATGGAAAATATGTGTTGTTTAACAATGGGAGACTGGGTCATTTTCTCTCTAAGTGAGCCCCTGCTCTCTGGCCGTTGCTTCTTCTAGCTCCTGCGTTCAACAAGATTGCTTCGCTAAGACGAAGACCTAGAGACGGGAACCAGGTTTGCTCATGGTGCACCACCGACGGATGCAAAGGGAAGATGGTGCTGATTTATTTAAGAACTTACGTGTAATTTCTTATATTCGTAAGGAATATTTTGATCTAATGTATGGCCTACGGTTCTTTGGCAAGGAGAAAAAAAAAACAGAAGTTGCACATGGTTTTAGTTCACCTTGGTCCCTCGTTGATTTGCATCAGCTACCCGAGGTTCATCTCTTGCTTGCCGATATATTAATTGGCGTCCGGCCCGGCTAGTTGCTCTCGATGCATGCATGCACCAAGGCATGAGTTACCTGCCCATCCAGAGCAGACGCATGCAAGATGATCGAGCTCACATGCGCATCCGACCGCCGTCCGACCGGAGTTGTTCCTGTATCCCGCCATATCTCGCACGACGCACCATTTAGCTCACGCATCACATGCATGGGCTCGCCGCTCGCCGGCCAGGCGAGAGAGTTGTTCACTGGCTCTTCCTAGCATTCCCTGCCCTGTGACTCCTAGCTAATTAATCTAGCTTTCCTGGTAACCACCACACTCGACTACATCACATGCACCCCGCCCTCTCTCTCCCTCTACATGCATGTACATCAATTATTTCTCTTAGTATTTCTTTGAGAAAGAAATGTACACACACTCATTGGCTTTGTCCCTCCTTGTCAACTGGGTATTATAAGACACGCACCGGATCCTCCCAGGACATTTTGTGTCAGAGCCGTGTTTCTCGGGCTCTCTCTCCACCATCACAACAGCACAAAGGCAGCAGCAGCATCGCGGCCCCATTGCTCTCGCCGCTTTGTGTCAGACACCAAATCTTCCTCACCTTCTTCTTCCTCTCCCTCCCCCACCCAATCTCCTCCCCCACGAGCGCCTCTACTGCCTTTTAAGCCACGCGCCCGCGCCCCCCGCGTACGCCTCCCGCCTTTCCTCTCTCTCCCTCTCTCCTCGCCCTCTCCTCCTCCTCCTCCTCTTCTCTCTGTGAGTTGAGGTGAGGTGAGGATTTTCCGTGGACGTGCCGTTTGATGGACGGGAAGGGCGCGACGGAGAGCTCAAACCCTAACCGCGTCGTTGAGAGCGTACCATCGGCGGCCGTGGCGTCGGCGTCGGCGCCGACGAAGCGCATGCTGGCGTTCCACTTCCTGCGCGCGCTGTCCCGGATCCACGGCGCGGCCGGCCCGGCCAGGCGCCGCACGCGCACCATCCGCCGCGCGGCCTACTCATCCATGGCGCGCGCCACCGGGCCGCGCCGCGCATGGAGCCGCGCGCTGCTGCTCCAGGCCCAGGCGCGCGCGCGGAGATCCAGGGCGGAGACGTCGAGGCGGGCCGCGGTGCTCGTACGGCGGCGCGTCGTCGCCGGACCGGCAGCAGCACCAGCACCAGCACGCGCCGCTCCTGTCGGCGGACAAGCATCGGCGGCGGCTGCTCGTGCGGCTCTGGCCCCTCCGCCCCCTCCGGCAAGGCAGGCGGGGGAGCCGGCGAGGAGCGACGCGCTGCGGCGGCTCGTCCCCGGAGGCGCCGGGATGGAGTACTGCAGCCTGCTGGAGGAGACCGCCGACTACGTCCGCTGCCTCCGCGCGCAGGTGCAGCTCATGCAGGGCCTCGCCGACCTCTTCTCCTGCCAATGATCCATCCAGTCCATCATCATCATCATGCATCCTCGGATCGATCGAGTAATTCTAAATTATTACTTCTTCCTGCACGTACCATCCATGGATTGAAATCATACGATGCTGCTGCGGTGCGGCCGGCTTCCATGATATCGATCCATGGATCTCTTGTTCATGTGACATGAGATTGGTCAATGCATCGATCGCGCATGATCAATATAGAGGATTACCGGCCGGCAGGGGAGAGTTAGGTACGGTGGAGGTGGAGGAAGATTGGTGGAGTATATATGTTGAGCTGCTGGCAGGGTGAATTATTAGTAGGTGAGAAAAGATTGGGTGTAGTATGCATTTGTATAGGTTGGGGACACATTGGAACCACACCAGGGAAAATACAAAGGTAATTAATTGTAACATATAAAGAGATAATCGATCGATAAGGAGTTACATATGTGCAGTGTTATTGGGTTAATTAGCAAATTGATCTATGCATAATATGTTCTTGATTGATGTGTAGGTTATGAGGCATATCTGTACACTCCTCTTTCTGTTACCTTTTCTCTTGTAGGTCTATCTGTGAATTCTGATTGGTGAGCAAGGTAATTAATTAGGGGAACTTTACCATGCATGCCTACACATGCAGTTCCATGCATGAAAGCATAGCAATGTTCCCTTTCATCCTGATGCATGTGACAGATTGTATATTGCTGTTGAGCTAGCTAGCTAGCTAGACACATATGTTGATTGCTCTAGAATCAAAGAGTAGTTCCCTGCACATGCATCCATGTATAGCTGGATGATGCTCTGGCTAGATATATAGCTAGCTGCCTTTTGCCTTGTGATTAGATTAGAGTGCTTGAGGGGTGGTTATGCTGAGGTTGTTTGGTGGAGTGTTTATTTTCCAAGCTCCTCCCAAACTTGAGAAAGTGGGATCCACAATCTATGGAAGATAGGGGTTTGATAATCCTTGAGCTGGAGAAGACATAACTTGTAGCCAAAGGGACCTAAGACATTCTCTCCATCGGCGGTTAGCATCTTTTGATTAAAGTGCATCCCTTTGGTTTTCCCCTTTGAAATCATCTTCTCTCTCTCTCTCTCTCTCTCTCAACTACCAACTTATACCTGTTCCTTTTTAGGTGCCACCGGAGTATTCCGTGTGTGTACTTGATGCTGGTCTTCTCTGTTTGCTTCTCTTTTTGCCGTGTTCTTAGTTGTCTTCAGACACATGCATGCGTTCCATGCGTGCTTTCTTTATGGGGGTTACGAATCTCAAAGGCTTGATATTGCTTCTTTTTCATGTTTCAGTTCAGACAAGAAAAGTAATTAACCTGCATGTCATCTCATCGATATTTATACACGGAACATTAGCTTAACTCATGGTAAAAAATATGAGTAAAAAGGAGTCACTATATGGACATGAAAATATATATGCATGTGTGAGAGTATGCACTATTCCACATATCTCAACTGCATGTAATTTTCTCTATGCGTGCCACTTCTTTGATTTTATACCTATTAGTATATATGTTGAGCTTATTTTGGGCAAAAGTGTTTTATAGTTTCCACTTACATATGATTATTTCCACTTACCTATAATGATACACTGTTTTTTCTGATAGTATGTTAGTATTATATTTTACATTGTTTTCAAAATTGACATTGCCCTGTTGCTGTCAATTAAATATTCATGTGACAAAGGCTTGGCCTGAATCCCCACTTTTTGACACGACTAGCTGCATGCGTGTGTGCATCTCGCCTGAGAAGTCATTGTCCAATATCTTGCATTGGACCACAGATTAGCCATATAAGATGGCTATAAATCATTCACATCACTAAAAATGGTACTCAAATGAACAGCTAATGACATCTTGAAGTCTACCAGCTCATAATTGGCCCACTTGAAGATTAGCTGTACTCTTTTGCTATCATCAACTTTCCCTTCAATTAATATGAATACAAGACGAAAGTTTAAACAAAATAATGTTGGCTGATCAACATGGTGCACTGATTATTTGTGGATATATTTTGTATGAACACTAGTATATATATGTCTAGGCAATTAAATCACATCCAAGATTTGTACTAGCTATATATTTCCCTGGTCTATCCAATTTTCTTCTAGCCAGCCTCCAAAACAACCTAGGGGCGTAGCCAACTTCAGTATATATTGTTAACAAAACAGTCTCCAGTAAGTAATGCTGCTGATTCTATGAGATTTCTCCGTACACGTGCCAAATTTTGTTTTTTCATCATGCGTATATAATGGACATAATACAGCTGGAATATCATGAGTTAGGTCACTATTATTTGTGTCGAGCAAGAGCGAAAGATTGCCATAGAATTGATACTTTCATTGTCACATTTTAGAGGAATTTTGGATCCCGATACCTAGAGATTCTTATTCCATAAACATTGAGAACTGTGAATTTAAAATAATCTGAAATGATTTTTATGTGTGCGGGAATTACTTGTGCTACTGCAAAATTTTGTCAAAAAATGTTTCCATTTGTGTCTTGGAAAAAGATGTTTTGCTATTGCACAGATTGTAAAACTCCGCATTGTCCTACTAAAACTAGTTTTTTTTACCCAATATTGCAGTTATACGCAGTTTTTCATAAGCTTTTGCAGTTCAAAAAATTATTTTGCATCACATTTATTTGTAGAGCCCAAGCTCTAAAATCAATTACTAGTTTGTAGCACCCTTATTTTTGTGGGCGTACAATGTCACATTTTTGGGTTTGTTGTATTAAATCAAGCAAGAATGTAAGCCCACAAGAGGTGAAATATACATGTTTGTCTGTCTTAGAGTTACACACAGACAATGTAGTTCCCGCTAGGATGAACAATGCTCTCTTAGAGCACCAACCATTGCAAATATATAAGTACACCTGCACACATAGTACCAACCATTATATAACCAAATAATGCACATTTAGTTTCAGACTTTCATGTTATCCTCCTCTAAAAGTGGCCTCTTTTATTCAAATGAGTTGCAAAGGAATTGTGGAGGATTCTAATCCTTAGGATTTTTTCAATGTTGGTTTTTTGATTGGTTGGATTGCACAACCACAGGATTATTTCCTCCGGATTCATTCGCGCTGGATTCATAGAAAAATTCCCATCCACTCCACCTCATGTGAATAATCCTATATTTTTATGGGCACAATCAGTTGACCATATGCATACTCTAGTTTTCTTGATATGATCTCTATTTATGTGTTTTTTCCCGTTTCCGCATTTAGAAATCTGAACCAAAGAGCAAAATTAGTCAAAGCGTAATTAACCATAGAAATTCAAACACGGATTTTATTGGCGTAGGCCTGACCACGACGACACAACTGAGTACTTTCGGATCGCTACCCAACAAGGCCACAATGAGATACACGAGTATAGGAGCCCACCTCTCTCCGCTCAAGATTCATGGAGGCTACATCACATGGATGATAACTCCGGGTTTTTGACTGGGTAGTTAGCAAAGGAATTATATGTGAAGCAACCACTAGGTTACATCAAAGAAGGACACCAGGCATTGTACGACTACCACAAGCCCATCGGGCATGGAATATCAAGCTTGACCACACATGGACTTCTCTCCTTGGGTTTGAGAAAAGTCCACTAGAGCATACAATGTATAGACGTGGTAAAGGAAGGGGTCGTCTCTTAGTGGGCATCTATATATGTTAAAGACCTATTGTTAACTGGAGCAGATGAAGAGCGGTTTGCTAGATTCAAACTACAAATGAAAAAGCTATTCAAGATGAATGATCTAGGACTCTTGAGTTACTATCTTGGGACTGAGGTACGACAAAATCTAGAGGGGATCACACTACGCAAGGAGGCATATGCAAAGAAGATACTTGAAAGTTGTGGCATGGAGGATTGTTGTCCAACTCATGTTCCAATGGAGCCTCATCTTAAACTAAGCAAGAAGGATGAAGCACTCGTGGTTGGTGGAGTATAGAAGTGTGGTCGGAAGTTTGAGGTATCTCGTGAATACAAGGCCGACTTGGTATATTACGTTGGCATTGTTTATACGAGATACCTTAAGCTTCTGACCAGACTTCTATACTTCGTTGAATCAACCGTGGGTACTTCACTCTTTTTTCTTAGTTTGAGACGAGGCTTCATTGGAACTTAGGTTGGGTTGCAATACTTTCTTTGTGTATGCCTCTTGACATAGTGTGATCTCGTCCAGCTTTTGGCATACCTTGATCCCCAGGTAGTAATTCAGTAGACCTAAACCACTCATCTTGAATAGATCACTCGTTTGTAGCTTCAATATAGCAATCCTCTTCATTTACTCCAGTTATCAATAGATCATCAACATATATGCCCACTAAGAGACAATCCTTGCCTTTACCTCACTTATACATTGCATGCTCTAGTGACCCTTTCTCAAAACCGAGAGAAACTAATGCATGGTCAAGCTTGATGTTTCACCCTCGAGGAGCATATCGTAGTCCGTACAACGCCTTGTGTAGATTTAATACCTTGTGCTCTTCTACTAGATGTAACCCATTGGTTGATTCACGTGTAATTCTTCTTCTAACTTCCTAGTCATAAACACGGATTTCACATCCGAGTGATGCAACCTCCAAGATTCTTGATCCTGGACAGCTATGAGTACCCCCATCGATTCCATCCATGCAACTGGAACGAACACGTCCTCGAAGTCCACACATTGCTCTTGACTGTGTCCATTAGTCACGTGCCTTGCTTTATACTTCACCAAGTTTTCTTCGCCATCTTTCTTGACTTGGCACACGCACTTGAACCCTATCACTTTATGGCCGTTGAGAAGATCCACAGGCTCCCATGTCGTTGTCCTAGATCGACCCAAACTCTTCCATCCATAACATGATACCAACACGCCTCTGTAATTTTTTTTTGAGGCAATCACGCCTCTGTATTTGCATCATCGAACAATAACAGCAGCGTGAGCCCAGGAAAGGGGCGCTCCACCTTGAAGCCCAACCAGGGCAGGAGGCCCAGATACAGGAGCTACCACCAAATTGTTGGCTTATTAGGCCCGGATCACACGTTTTTGCCTAAAAAAACACGTTTTTATCTCGCTCCAGTGACGAGTACTTTCCCTCGAGGAACACATACCTATGTTGGCTCAAGTAGGTACTACGGCTCGGCGATTACTTTCCGACGAGATGTGTAAGTAGAGAGGTCAGAGGGCACCCTTGATTTGTTTCTTCCTGGAGACAGTACGCAAGCTGCAAGCACCAACCTAACTTCTGGATCGTAACCAGCTAGCTACTGCTGGATCGTACTAGAGCCGCCGGCTGGCATGATCGATCTGAGCTAGCTCAACACAAGAACACGGGACGCCGATTGGGTGGCAACATGACGGTGTCGCTCCTGAGAATATTACTCAAATGATAAGTGCCACATGTGTGACACGAAGTAATCCCGTCCTAACGTTTTTTATAACTAAATTTGTCATTCGAAAAGAAAAGAAAACTCAAAAAATAAACTAAAACTTGCCATCCGAACTTGTCATCCCCGCGTTATTAAACTGACCATAAACATGCGAAATTGTCATGTGTTCACGTCAAATGTGTGGCACTTATCACTTATCAGGATCCGGATATTATTGCTTTCAGATCTGGTTGTTTACACGGGGTTTACAAGAGTATAAATGGGAGCTAAACTAGCCAATACGTATCCTACTCGGTGATTGTAGCGGACAAGGGCTCACTCCACGTCGTGGTTAACTCCCAACAGATTCGTTACACCACACGTGAAGTGAATCGCCTTCTCGCGCTCTCGCCGGACGCCCCGTCCCGCGTCAAGCGACGGTGCCCGGGAGCGAGAGCGCGCCGACGAACGGGAAGCTAACCAGCGGCAGCGCCACCGCTCTCGCCGGACGCCCCGTCCCGCGTCAAGCGACGGTGCCCGGGAGCGAGAGCGCGCCGACGAACGGGAAGCTAACCAGCGGCAGCGCCACAGGGTGCCGCTGCCCGGCCGCCATCTCAATCAGCGCCTTCCTGATGGGCCGCAGCAGCTCGGCCACCAGCCGCCACCGCACCAGACGCGACACGGCCAGCCTGCACCCGCGACCGCCGCTCCTGCGGCGCCCGCCGAGCTGCACCGTCCTGCCGCTGCGCTGTCGCCGCAGCCTCGGCCTCTCACTCCGCGCGCCGCCGCACCACCGCACCACCGCGGCCAGTCGGGTCGACATGGCCAGAAATACACTACCGCACTCTGTTCGGCTCTGCTATAGCTGGCTGCTAGTAGCTCTGTTGGATCTTTCGAGTGGTGTGCAAGGGATCAATTTGCTTTGCTGTGTGATAGAACCAGTGAAGGTTTATATAGTGGACCGAGTGTGAGAGGGGAGAGGCACTTCAGCTAGCTAATTAAGTATGTGAGGATTGGAATGGTAATTAATAATGTGTAGCCTGCTGCGATTTGGTTGTAGTGAACTGGTGATGATGATGGCGTGATGATTTCCCGTCACTGGAAGTTAGCCGGGCTAGCTAGCAAGGCCTACCAGTAGTACTACGCATATGTGCTATAATCATTGGCACACAGCCCAAGTGTTACATGACCCATGAGAGAAAAAGGATGTGATCTCATCATGGGACAAAAGCTAGCTATAAATCTAAATTAAGCAAAGATTAATGAGCACATATGTATTTATATTGTACTCCCTCTGTAAAGAAATATAAGAGCATTTAGATCACTAATAGTGATCTAAATGCTCTTATATATCTTTACAGAGGGAGTATAATGTACCACAAGATGACCATCTCCGAGGCTGGCTAAATCATGAGAAACTTTTATCAGCTCGATTGATCGCTAGCTTCCATGTCAGAACATGGCAAATTGCTTAACTTTAATTATGTCAATAAATAATAATGAATATTTGGTGATAAGAGCGTGAAGGCCAGCTCTTGGTGGGTTCGAAGTAATACTAAGTATTGGGATTTCGAAGGGGGGCATGTCCTATGAGGAAGCTTTAGCATTTTAATAAGGTTATCTGGACCCTGATTAGAAGGAATTTGCTCTTGTTTACTGCCTAGCTGGTCCTTTCAAGTACGTGTGATAGTGTTAATATTCTAAATGTCGTGGTTTCTTTTCTTTTTTTGCAGGAAAAATGTTGTCGTTTCGTGGTTTAATATCTTATCTTTTCTTGTGAGGAGAATTATTTTATAAGTATTATAGCTGTCGTGCTGTACTGGATGGTCTAATTAATCAACACAACTTGTGTAATTTACAGTTGTTGTGATGATTGGAGCCATGCATATAGGTACTATATGGCTGACGTGTCAAGAAAGGAAAGTCTAAATTGCTTGCTTGTAGGATTAGATCGAGGAGGATGTTTGGAGAGACATTTGGACGCTGGTTAAGAGCGTGCCAAAATGGATTAGATTAGTTAATCTGGTGTGCGTGTCACGAACGGCTGCCGATTTGTTGTTTTCGAAGCAGAGTGGAGCGCACATGTTTGTTAAAAGCTCTAAATCACCAAAAATACGAAGGAGTTGCTGGGATTAGCACACACTTAGTGAACGATTTGAAACGCCACATCAAAAATTAAGTAAACTTTAGCACCACCTAAATGCACTAACCACAACTTTACTAAATATGAATTTTACCCTAAAACTACCCCCAACCGCTAACTTTTAGTCAACGCACGAGCATCTGAGCAAAAAACCGTGCTGCCTCCCACGTGCACACAGCCTCTTCCCGCCCGCCGGCCTCAGTCGCGGCCACCGGCCGTCCCCTTCCCCGATGACCGGCGAAATGACCAAGCCATTTCCCACCAACCAACACCGGCGCCGGCTCCGGAGACCCACCGCCGGCCACGAATTTGGCGACGCTACCACGAAATGTCGGCAGCAGAAAAATGCGTGCAAGAGGTGAGTGGACTAGTAAATGAAAAAAAAACGTGTGGAGAATCGAGGCCTGTTTACGGAGGTGTGTACACGATTGGAGGATAGAGCGAGGGATACTTTTACCCAACATGGGTGGCAGCATGATCTTAGGATTGGCCCACCTCCGCTTTAGGCGTTATACATACTCTGTTGCTTTGTATTTCGCCTTCTTAATTTTCGTTTGTATGAGAGAACTTATTTGGCTGTGTGCATCATAGTTATGCAGAGGCCGGCTGTAATGCTTAAACCTTTTAAGTAATAAAGCGCCCCTTTTCGAAAAAATGATTTTTTTTTTCATATTTCAACCCTGAATTATCACATTTGTTTAAGAATCAACCTTGAACTTTGAGACCGTCTATGTTACAACCATGGACTGGCAAAACCGGTCAAGTTTCAACCCTGCTCTCTCCTTAACCAAGTTTTGGGTGAGTTGGAGTGGTTTTGACCACATGACCCGCCTAGTCAGCTGCCACATCATCAAAAGTTTATGTGATCGTATCATGTCATACTGTAGCTACAAATATAATGTAAGCCTAAGATTAGTAGCACTATCATCACAACATGGCCAACGGGGGATTGCTAGATCATGCACATGGAACTTAAATCGGCTCGATTGCTAGCTTTCATTTTAGAACATGGCCTACAACTTTACTTGTAAAATAATAATTAATGGAGTTAATGTAATACTATACCTCTGCCCCGGTTTACTAGTCTCCCTCGTATTTTGGTTCTTATTTTGATCATGAATTTAACTATCTAAATATAAGATGCTTTTGCAGTTCAAATTATATTTAGATACAGAGGGAGTAAAATATAAGGTATACTTAGCAAAAATAATATCATTGAAAACTACTACATTCCATTACACTATAAGAGAGAGGATGTTCGCTTGGACATGCCCTATATACGAGAGAGCTTCAGCGTTAGCATTTTAATTAGGCTATTTGGGCCCGAGTTGGATGGAATTTCCTGTTGATTACTTCCTAGCTGGTCCTTTCAGGTACGCAGGAGAGATTTAGAAAAATATTTCGGCCGTCCTAAAGCATTATGTCGTAGCTATAGCTGGCTAATCTACAGTCATTGTGATGATTGGAGCCATGCACATCTGCATATACCATACATATAGACAGACAGGCTTTGCTCATCGGGGTGATGATGTGTCAACAAAACAAAGCCGAATTATTAAGACCAGGAGCATGCCAAAATGGATCAGACTAGAGGGATTTGGATGCTGCTGTGACGCGTACGTACCTGCCGATTTTAAACAGGACGTGTGGAGGAAATTTTGGGTTGTGTCAAGCTTAAAACCCTGGGCATGGCATTGAACTTCCAATGTTCTTTATATGAAGCAGTTCAACTATCGCAGAAATCTGGTGAAATTCTCAGGTTCTATATACAATTTTCTATTGCTCGTGTTTGTCCACTTCACCGAGGAGGAGAGGAGATTATTTAAGTTTGGCAAAGCAACGGACTGGTCAGGGGATCGCCTAAATTTTCGCTAATGGACAGAAACTTCATGGTCCGGTCAGTGTACGAGTCCACCCACTTGCGGGTGGCATGGCCGCCGCCCCAACTTGGCCTGATGCCCCGGTGACCAAAATAACCCAAGACGGCAGCATCTGGCTCAGTTACTTCAACCGGTGCCCTGTTTTGTCCAGGTAGCTGGTGCTTTCCGGTCAGCCAGATTGATTCTCAAGCGGCCGCCCGGAAGGGGGTGTTATCTGTTTCTAAGGTGCCCTCTGCTTTTCTCCTGTGTAATTCGTTTGCATCCCTTGGACAACTTATTTGATTAACCAACCTAGAATTGTCTATGGAAATCTAAGATCAACCACGTGCAATCTCAGAGCTTATCAGCTATTTTTTCCTTCTATGAATTGCCAAAAGGCTCTCTCCTTTCTTGAAAGGAAGGTCACAACCTTTTGTCGAGAGGACAAACTAGTCCGTCGTCACCACAGCAGTGGGCCTTGCGATGTGGATTTTGCTCCTTCCCGAATGCAAACTGTTCGCCACTCGGCAACCAACCGACTCTTCCAGTGTTTGTCTCTTTGCAGAGCATGCTGAGAAAAAAGAGGGGGAATGTTCGTTCAGTGGTCCTATCTGTCAGGATGACCAATGAAAATGAGCAGGTACAGGCGTTGTGTTCCACATCCACAGGCTTGGATCAGCTTTATCTAAGAAGGATCATGACGAATTTAAATGGGACAGATGAGACTCGTGGCTAATTAATTATAAGATTCTAATGAACTCATAGCTTGTTAACCACATCTTTTTTTCGGTCTAAAAGTTTTTATCCACGTCCTTATTTTTAGATCAACGTGGGTACGTACAACACAGTGTACATGCTGGTGTAGTGTTATTTCAGAAAAATGATGCTACTTCGACTGAAACTAAATTCTGGTTTATTGCCGTCCATTGAACAAAACTAAGCAGAATCCACAGCATTTGCATCAAAATGCAAGAAATCCATCTGCCAAGGTGATCAAGAAATTCATCCATGTTCTCGCAAAAAAAAAATTATCCGTGGAGATTATAAGGCAGCTTAGCATAGTGTAGGTTGCATCCCGGAGCCAGAGATAGGAATAAATGAGAAAAACAGTAGAACTCCATGATGATCGTACTATTCCGTGTTTCCACAGAAAAAAAAAATAGTCCTTCTACTCCGTGGAGATTATTAGAACATCTACGGCCGGACTTAACAAATTCGACCCCTCAAACGCTCGTGGACGTGCCCGGATGCGTCCGCGGATAGTGACCAGTCACGCCTCCACATCAGGATACGTCAAATTAGAAACCTCAAATCCATATTATTATGTGCAACGCAGCGATCTTTGAGCGGAGCTTCGTCCGTTTCCGCTCCCCGCTCGTCCGGCTCCGCCGTGGCCATGTCTGGCGGCCGGCTGCGCCCCTCAAATGCCCGGACGCGGTGAAGCGCAAGTTGGACGGCAATCTCCTCCTCGGGGCCGCGTGGGATTAGCTTGGGGTCGACGGATCTGGAGGTTTAGGACTCAGATCTGCTGCCCGCCATGTCGGAGACGAGCTTGGGTCACTAGTAGAAAACAGGGCTTTCGTTCGGGCCTGGCCAGCCCATTAGTCCCGGTTCTGCACGAACCGGGACCCATGGGTGCATTAGTCCCGGTTCGTGAGCCCAGGGGGCCGGTCGGGGCCTCGGGGGCATTGGTCCCGGTTCGTTTCGACCCATTTGTCCCGGTTCTAGGCACGAACCAGGTCCAATGGGCCTCGCTCCTGGCCCACAGCCATTGGTCCCGGTCCGTGGCTCGAACCGGGACAGAAGGGGGAGCTTTAGTCCCGGTTCCAGCCACGAACCGGGACAAATGAGTTGCCTATATATACCCCATCGCCGCAGTAGAGCACTCCACAGTGCTCTGTTTTTTGCTGGCCGGCGAGGGGGAGGGCGTTGGGTGCTCTAGCTCACCTCCTATGCACATGAGGTGTTCGATGAAATGCCCGAGCCACACTAGTTAAGCTTTCTTCTCTCGAAGCTCGACCTCCGAGCTCCATTTTTCCCGAGATTTGTCTAGGTTTATATTAGCGGTCCGTCACGCCCCGTCCCTGTCTTCACCGCCGTCGATCGCCCGCGCCGATCTCGTCGCCGGCACCACCGTGGTGAGCCTCTTGTTCTTATCTTCTTTCTGAAAGAAAAAAATTCTTACTTTACATAGATACTTGTCTAATTTTCTTACTTTTGACACACATAATTATATATAATGCACGCAGATGAACCGGCAATGGATGTACGGTGACAGACACACCTCGGAGTACATTAAGGGCGTGCATGATTTTCTCGAAGTGGCTGAGGCAAATAAGCAGAATGGTTTTATGTGTTGTCCATGCCCTAAATGTGGGAATACGAAGTCTTACTCTGACAGGAAAATCCTTCACACCCACCTGCTTTACAAGGGTTTCATGACACACTATAATGTTTGAACGAGGCACGGAGAAATAGGGGTTATGATGGAAGACGGCGAAGAAGAAGAGGACGATGACAACTATGTGCCCCCTGAATACGGTGATGCTGCAACAGGGGAAGCTGCTGAAGATCAAGAGGAACTAGACGATGTGCCCGATGATGCTGCAACGGGGGAAGCTGCTGAAGATCAAGAGGAACCAGACGATGTGCCCGATGATGATGATCTCCGCCGGGTCATTGTCGATGTAAGGACGCAACGCGAAAGTCAAAAGGAGAAGCCGAAGTTCGATCGCATGTTAGAGGATCACAAAAAAGGGTTGTACCCCAATTGCGAAGATGGCAACACAAAGCTCGGTACCGTACTGGAATTGCTGCAGTGGAAGGCAGAGAATCCTGTGCCTGACAAAGAATTTGAGAAGCTACTGAAAATATTGAAGAAGAAGCTTCCAAAGGATATCAAATTGCCCGACAGTATGTACGCAACAAAGAAGGTCGTATGCCCTCTAGGATTGGAGGTGCAGAAGATACATGCATGCCCTAATGACTGCATCCTCTACCACGGTGCGTACAAGGATTTGAACGCATGCCCGGTATGCGGTGCATTGCGGTATAAGATCAGACGAGATGACCCTGGTGATGTTGACGGTGAGCCCCGCAGGAAGAGGGTTCCTGCGAAGGTGATGTGGTATGCTCCTATAATCCCACGGTTGAAACGACTGTTCAGAAACAAAGAGCATGCCAAGTTGATGCGATGGCACAGTGAGGACCGTAAGAAAGACGGGAAGTTGAGAGCACCCGCTGACGGGTCGCAGTGGAGAAAAATCGAGAGAAAGTACTGGGCTGAGTTTGCAGGTGACCCAAGGAACGTATGGTTTGCTTTAAGCACGTATGGCATTAATCCTTTCGGGGAGCCGAGCAACAATCACAGCACCTGGCCCGTGACTCTGTGTATGTATAACCTTCCTCCTTGGATGTGCATGAAGCGGAAGTTCATTATGATGCCGGTTCTGATCCAATGCCCTAAGCAACCCGGCAACGACATTGATGTACTTAAGGCCATTAGTTGAAGAACTTTTACAGCTGTGGAATGGAAATGGTGTACGTGCGTGGGATGAGCACAGACAGGAGGAATTTAACCTGCACGCGTTGCTGTTTGTAACCATCAATGATTGGCCCGCTCTCAGTAACCTTTCAGGACAGACAAACAAGGGATACCACGCATGCACGCACTATTTAGCTGTCACCGAAAGTATATACCTGGACAAATGCAGGAAGAATGTGTACCTGGGCCATCATCGATTTCTTCCGACCAACCATCAATGTCGAAAGAAAGGCAAGCATTTCAAAGGCGAGGCAGATCACCGGAAGAAGCCCGCCATGCGTAGCGGTGATCACGTACTTGCTATGGTCAATGATTTACACGTAATCTTTGGAAAGGGTCCCGGCAGACTAGCTGTTCCGAATGACGCTGAGGGACGCGCACACATGTGGAAGAAGAAATCTATATTTTGGGACCTATCCTACTGGAATGACCTAGAGGTCCGCTCTTCGATCGACGTGATGCACGTGACGAAGAACCTTTGCGTGAACCTGCTAGGCTTCTTGGGCGTGTATGGGAAGACAAAAGATACAGCTGAGGCACGGGAGGACCTGCAACGTTTGCACGAAAAAGACGGCATGCCTCCAAAGCAGTATGAAGGTCCTGCCAGCTACGCTCTTACCAAAGAAGAGAAGGAAATCTTCTTTGAATGCCTGCTTAGTATGAAGGTCCCGACTGGCTTCTCATCGAATATAAAGGGAATAATAAATATGCCAGAGAAAAAGTTCCAGAACCTAAAGTCTCATGACTGCCACGTGATTATGACGCAACTGCTCCCGGTTGCATTGAGGGGGCTTCTACCGGAAAACGTCAGATTAGCCATTGTGAAGCTATGTGCATTCCTCAATGCAATCTCTCAGAAGGTGATCGATCCAGAAATCATACCAAGGCTAAGGAGTGATGTGGTGCAATGTCTTGTCAGTTTCGAGCTGGTGTTCCCACCATCCTTCTTCAATATCATGACGCACGTCCTAGTTCATCTAGTTGACGAGATTGTCATTCTGGGCCCCGTATTTCTACACAATACGTACCCCTTTGAGAGCTTCATGGGAGTCCTAAAGAAATATGTCCGTAACCGCTCTAGGCCAGAAGGAAGCATCTCCATGGGCCATCAAACAGAGGATGTCATTGGGTTTTGTGTTGACTTCATTCCTAGCCTTAAGAAGATAGGTCTCCCTAAATCGCGGTATGAGGGGAGACTGACTGGAAAAGGCACGCTTGGAGGGGACTCAATAATATGCAGGGACGGATATTCTTGGTCTCAAGCACACTACACAGTTCTACCTTGGTGACCCCGTATGTCGACGAACACAAGAACAGTCTGCGCTCCAAACACCCGGAGCAGTGGGACGACTGGATTACATGTGAACACATCAGGACTTTCAGCAGTTGGTTGGAAACACGTCTCAGAGGTGACAACGCTGTTTGTGATGAGCTGTACTCGCTGTCCACAACTATTATGATGATACAATGCCAACTTTCAACCTTTTCGTAGTTCATTTGAAATGCCTGTTGTAACAGACGAGTTTCCGTATGAAGCCCTGATATCTCGAAACAGATTGTCCGTTTTGTACACGAAGTGCATCCAGTTTTTGCCGTAACCCTCTCTACTTTCTTGCACATGCTATGTGGATGAAATGATGATACAATGCCAACTTTCAACCTTTTCAGAGTTCATTTGAAATGCTTTTCAATTTCAAGGTCTTATAGCTCAGAATAATCAATAAATGCATGAAAAATAACAAATGAAGTTACAAAGGGTTGAAAATTGATGATGTGGCTTTGAATGGTGCATTTTGAACACAAAACTATGGAGTTCAAATAAGTTCAAAAAATGAAATCCCTTTGTAACACACGAGTTTCCGTACGAAACCCTGATACTTCGAAAGAAATTGTCCGTTTTGTACACGAAGTGCATCCAGTTTTTGCCGTAACCCTCTCTACTTTCTTGCACATGCTATGTGGATGAAATGATGATACCATGCCAACTTTCAACCTTTTCAGAGTTCATTTGAAATGCTTTTCAATTTCAGGGTCTTATAGCTCAAAATAATCAATAAATGCATGAAAAATAATAAATGAAGTCAGAAAGGGTTGAAAATTGATGATGTGGCTTTAAATGGTGCATTTTGAACACAGAAAAACTATGGAGTTCAAATAAGTTCAAAAAAATGAAATCCCTTTGTAACAGACGAGTTTCCGTATGAATTATCATAAAATATCAAAAAGAATTATCATAAAATAAAATAAATAAGTAATTAGAAACAAAATAATATAAACTTTAATAAAATATATAAGTACAAATAAAATAAAATAAACTTTAATAACATAAATAAAATTTAAACTAAAATTATCAAAGTAATTAGAAACAAAATAAAATAAATAAAGCAAAAAGAATTATCATAAAATAAAATAAATAAGTAATTATAAACAAAATAAAATAAAACCAATAAGTATTTTGTTGTAAGTAGAAACAAAACAAAATGAATAAAGGAAAAAAGAAAACAAAAAACTGGGAAAAAATAAAAAATTTGCCACCTAGTGGGCCACCACGGCCTGAATACGACTAGAAACCCATCCATGTGCCAGGATTCAGGCCCGCAGAAGGCCCACTAGGCCCATCAGGCATAGCAGTCACAATGAGGCCCGTAAGCCTGCAATGGAGAGGAGTTCAAGAGGGGTGCGGCCGTGGGGCTTATAAACCACTGCGCGCCCCTCTCAACTAGCGAGGTGGGACTAAACTCCTACCACCATGCCGCTGTGCAGGGCCTTTGGTTCCGGTTGGTGCCACCAACCGAGACTAAAGGGGCCCATTGGTACCGGTTCATGGTACCAACCGGTACCAATGCACCCCCTTTAGTCCCGGTTGGTGCCACGAACCGGGACCAAAGGCCTCTGCTTCCCGCCCTTTGGGCTGCTGAAAAAGAGACCTTTGGTCCATGTTGGTGGCACCAACCGAGACTAAAGGGTAGCATTGGTCCCGGTTGGCGCCACGAACCGGGACCAATGCTTCGACTATATAAAAAACACTTGTGAAAATTTTCAGTTTTCATCGCCAGTTGCCCCCCGTCCGACGACGTCGCGAGCTCATCGACGCCGCCAGGCTGCCCCGCCGCCGTCGCCCGAGCCCCCGAGCCCACGCCGACGCCGTCTGCCGCCCACGCCGTCGCCGTCGCCCTCCGCCCCCCGCCGCCGTCGCCGTCGCCCTCCGCCCCCCGCCGCCGTCGCCCTCCGCCCCCGCCGCCATCGTCGTCGCCCTCCGCCACCCACGCCGTCGCCCTCCGCCGCCCCCGCCGTCGCCCTCGCCGGCCGCCCCCGATGTGAGCCGCCGCCATGGATCTGTTCATTTTTTTCATATAATTTGTATTATTTTTTTGTTCATTGCATTTTTTTCATATATATAATGTATATATGTATGTGGTAGCTAGATGATGAATGGATGTGGCTATGTATGTATGAATATAATGTTCATAGCATTTTTTTATATATGTTTTTTCATATATGTATTAATTTTTTATTTAGGTTGTTAGTAGATATCAATTTTAGGTTAGTGTAGAGGAAAAAGTAAAATAAGGAAAAGGAAGAAAAGATGAAGAAGGAAAGAAGGAAGAAGAAGAAGAAAAAAAAAAGGAGAGGAAGAAGTAGAAGAAGGAGAAGAAGAGGAGAGGAAGAAGAGGAAAAAAGAGGAGAAATAAATGAGAAGCGGAAAAAAGAAGAAGAAAAAAGAGGAGAAGAAGAAAGGAATAGAGGAGAAAGAAAATATTCTATTTTTTCTTCTTCTCCTCTTTTCTTCTTCTTTTTTCTTCGATCTTCTCCTCTATTAATCCTTTCTTCTTCTCCTCTTTTTTTTCTTCTTCCGGACACCGCGGAGGTGGTTAATTAGTAGTTGAACTAGTTAAACTAGTTTATTCATAGTAAGTGCTTAATTAGTAGTTGAACTAGTTGATTTAATAAAACTACTTTATTTTACTATATATAGAAGTAGTTTATTTTTAGTAAGTACTACTTTATTTTATTTATAGTAAGTGCTTAGTAGTTGAACTAGTTGATTTAATAAAACTACTTTATTTTACTATATATAGAGGTAGTTTATTTTTAGTAAGTACTGCTTTATTTTATATAGTAATTAAGTGCTTAGTAGTAGTTGAACTAGTTTATTTAAGAAAACTACTTTATTTTACTATATATAGAAGTAGTTTATTTTTAGCAAGAAAATTAATAGAACTAGTTTATTTTTTTAATTCAAGCAATTATTCCCGCATCGACGTCGACGATGCCTATCCCGCATCCTCGTCGTCGACTCGGCGGAGGAGGCCGGCTTGATCAGAGGGGCCATGTCCGGGACTGGGCTCCGCCGGGCTGGTATTGGGAGGTGCTACCTTCCGGGGGGCGTAGGTTGGTGAGGAGCCAGCCCGTCGTTGACCCGATCCTTGTTTGGTGGCGGTCGCGTGGGCCAGTGATGGTGCCGAGGCTTCCGGACACCGCGGAGGTGGTACGTCACCGTGTCAGCGAGGAGGATGAGCATGTCCGTCACTACATGGTTGCGTTAGAGGGCAGGTCCGACAATACGTGACAGGTTCTTCAGGGATCTCACTGGAGCTATGATCCTGTGATGGTTCCTTCTCTTTGGGTGTCCACGGCCCGCGCCGATACCCGTCGGGCGCTACGGTTCTAGCTGTATTAGCGATGCTATATGTATGATAGTATTCGAGGTGTATTAGTGATAATATTCGACGATGTACGGACGCAATAGATGATGTAGTTTTGCTTATAATTGAATGCATTCTAATTTGAATACTACTTTATTTTACGATTTGGTTTTGCTTATTGAATGCTCAAATTGGAAAAGTACTCCTACTTTGAATGCTAAAATTGCAAAGCACTATGCAAGCGTATGCATTTGATTAGTTGATAGCTTATAGGGTTTATGTTTTTGCAGAAATCTAGGAGCCCCTCCATCATCCCCGCCGTCGTCCCCGTCACCGACCCCCTCCGACCTCGAGGTGAGACCAGCCAAATCTCCATGTCAATATGAGTCCTATATATATGAGAGGACGATATGTCCTTTTTTAGAAAGATAATTAAACGATATTTTGGGTTGACTTTAAGTCTGTCGAGTCTCCACCATATATGAGAGGACGAAGAATCCCGACTGTTGTCATGGGGGTAGCTTCTCCTTCGTTCCCGTGTGCTAGACAATTTGGTGTAATGCACTCGGAAACGAAAGAAGGAGCTACCATCACCGACGGTCACAATGTCAGGGAGGAATCAGTGAGGGAGAGTCTCCATCATATATATATGAGAGGACGAAGAATCCCGACAGTTGTCGTGGGGGTAGCTTCTCCTTCATTCCCGTGTGCTAGACAACTTGGTGTAATGCACTCGGGGATGAAAGGAGGAGCTACCATCACCGACGGTCGAATATGTACACCACGTGAGATGAGTGTTTTCAAGAAAAGACTCGACAGACCGATAGTCAACCCGTGTTAAATAATAATGATCTAATTTAGGTTTTTTAGTACATATATTTAATTGTACAAGTTTAATATTTGAATTATGAACATAGGAAATGTCGTACTCCGACGACGAAAGTCTCCCGGGGGAGTGCGACTGGTGCCACGACGACCAAGGTCTATGCGACAGGCCTCACCTAGACGAAGATCGGCGCTTCAGCATTAAGCTGGAGGAGACCTTCGATGTTGAAACGGTACGCAATGACGGCAAGTGTTATTTTTTCGTAATTAAGCACGACTTCAACTATTTCAACGTGTAATTTTCATCTTTTACAATTCGACTAGCTTATCCCATGCCATGCAAGACGCTATGTCTTGGAGAGGATGGGTTTTGAAGACCATGAAAGTATGGAAACAAAGAAAATTCACCTAAGGACCCATCATGATATGGATTTTGAAGTAAATATGTATAGTTCTGAGAGCGTAACCCATTTTGGTTGCAAAAATTGGGAAGCATTTTGCAAGATGTATGATTTTGATGAGGGTATGCTTGTCACCATGGATCTTGGTGATCCTGACATCGAGCAAGACAATATGGACATTTGGGTCCTTGTTGATACGCCTCCAATTCTACCGCTATGTGAGTTTCTCAAACATAGTTATTAACTAATTTATATTGTTCATTTCAAAATAGTTGACAACTTATTTCCATTGACAGCTTATTTTGATTGTTCAAACAATGTGCGGAACATGGTAGACAGAACCTACTACACCGATGGCTCTGAGTTAACTTATAAGGAGAAAAATCATCTGGTCGGATTTTGTACTGATCTTGAGAATTACAATATCTATTGTAAAACTCCTTCACATTATGGTCAATACGTGCCACTAGTGCATGTGTTGAACTACGGTAACTACTATGGAGATACCCTGGTAAGATTTTTTACTATTACGACATCCGTGCATCTTTTGCATACTTCTAAAACTAGTACATCATTGCTACTATGAAGTTATTACTATGTTTTTCAACAGATAATCCCAGAGGATTGTGTGCCTCATCTGATGTATCAGAGTGGTCGCCTTGATGTTTTGAACATACGTCCAGGTCATACTACGAATCTCAACTGTCCATACCAGATTTCTAAAAGAAGTGGAGACATGAAAATCAAGGAATGGGAAAAATGTATGGACAGTCGTAAGGAGGTTCTTGGAAGCAAAAGGAAGCGAAGCGCAAGAATTGGAGACAGGATGATCTCCATTCTTCATAATGGAGAGTCAGGGTCTATTGTTTTATGCTATTTTACCTTAAAGATGGTATTTAGGTCCTACTTAATACTGATGATCATGTGCCTAGAACAATTAAGTAAGGTTGGTTCGATGACTATGAGGATGATCATCGTATGACTTGTCATTAATAACGAGTAGAAGTTATATGATGATGATTAGTAGGACTTATTATTATGATGATGCATGATGCGGGCATGAAGAGTTATTATATATCAGTGGGTGAAATGTACATGGATTGGATTGAAGTGAAGGCAACAAGCATGTGGTGCATGTCGAAAGTAATACTAATCCAAACTTGATCAAATTAGGATTAATATTACTTTCAACATGCACCATATGTTGCCTTCACTTTAATCTAAGCCATGTTTAGGCATAGCAGTAGCGTTCGTAAACCAAGCACGGAAATAAGGGAGGACACTTCTCTCTGTTAGCTAGCTTACACACCCTAAATTACCCCCTAAACCACCCCCTTTCAGAAGAAAAAACAAAAACCTCAGCTCCTGCCAGCTGCTGACGCGTGGATGCCTATTGGTCCCGGTTGGTGCCACCAACCGGGACTAAAGGGCCTCCTGCCTGGGCTCGCTGCACCGGCCACGTGGAGGCCCATCTGTCCCGGTTTGTGTAAGAACCGGGACTAAAGGGTACTTTAGTCCCGGTTCAAAAACCGGGACAAAATGGGCCTTACGAACCAGGACAATAGGCCCTTTTTCTACTAGTGGGTGGCGGAGGGTAGTGGATGAGAGTGGAGTGAAGTGGCTAGGGTTTGGTCCGTCGAGCGGATGGGGAGGAATATATGTGGGGTCGGGTGGGCCAGCGTGGGCCGGATCCGACGTGGCGGGC
Source organism: Triticum aestivum (assembly GCF_018294505.1). Lineage (NCBI taxonomy): Eukaryota > Viridiplantae > Streptophyta > Magnoliopsida > Poales > Poaceae > Triticum > Triticum aestivum. Next base: position 597,406,803 of record NC_057799.1, read on the forward strand.
GTGCCCAAGCGCCCCATATCCAGCCCATATTTGGGCTGGATATGAGGGGTGCTGGTCAGCCTGGACGTCCGAGGGCCGTTTGAGGCGCCCTTCTAGATTAAAATTTTGCGACTGAATAGTGACCGGGTGGCCCGCCTGGGCGTATGAGACGGGTTTGAGGCGCTCGGCTATAGATGCTCTTAAGGCATACCTAATGAGATCCCTGGTCATCCCGACGCGGACCCACACCACGACGACATTGCACAATTTGAACCCCAAACCATGGCAGGGCTCATCTCATCGGCGTGTCACCAGCAACGTCCGGAGAGACTGGGGACGGAAGAACTGGCTTACTGGGATGCGTAAAACACGACAGTGGGCGACACGGCCCCCGGGAAGGTTTGTGTCGAGCGTAGTGTACTTCCCGTGTGGCGGTCTGCGAGCTCGAAGATGAAAGCAAGCTCAAGGTGATCGAGTTGCAGCTTCTGGGCAAAGACCGTGAGGATAGGACGTACGTACCACAGATATACAGTCACTAACTCCCCTAACAATTTCAGACCGCGTTTGTTTTATGTGTGCTATGGATACTTTGCTTTTAACACGAATTGGTTTGTTTTTCACGCAAGACAGGATGAATGTGTAGTTGATCACGTTGATGCCAGCATATAATATCTTAACTTTCACAAATAATTAGTACACCATACGAAGCACCAACTTTCCACACAAAAGACTAAATGCACAAGTCGAAGTGCGCACATTTCAAAACATAGGCATCTCCTAACAAATCCTGTCTACAGGCAATGGACGAGGTAAGGTCTCTTTCGGCGAGGGGAGGAGGGACCAAGCAACGGTAACCTCCACCCCAGTTTCACCAAGATGACAGATACCTTTAGTTGCGCCGCACTTTTGTGGTGTGAAGAGGACATGACCGCCAGTGATTTCACCAGATGGTGCATATGCTTGAATCATAACTTTGAGCCTCCCTTCTAATTCTACAGAGACAACCTTTCTGGACAGCTCAAGACAACGGTGTTTCCCCATTGGCATTTTTCCACCTTTTGTGTCAAGCATCACAATTTCTTCGGATTGCTCGTGAGGTAGCGAGAAGCATGCAACTCGGCCACCATGCGGAAAAGGCGCCGAGTCCCTTTCAACAATCCGAACACGCGAGATTGTGGCCTGAATGGACTGCTTAAGTTGCTGAAAGCATAATTCTATCCCACAGTGCATGTCGCCGACGAGATAGGTACCTAACCTTTCACCATTGTAGTGATAGACTTTGCTGATCAATATCCTGTCCTCGGACTTGGTTGCGCCCTTTAGTTTCAGCTCTATCTCAATGTCAACAGGGTTCATAGACACAATTGCACGACATGGGCCAGTTAAGTGTAGAAAGGGATCCTGCAAGCATCATCAGTTGTCATGAACTAATCAACAGCGACAAAGATGTCAAGAAAAATAGTTGAATAACCATACATACCTGTAGATTGAGGATTTGAGAGCCATTTCTTGGACGAAGAAAGATTGGGTTACGACTGCTGTCCACTGTGTCTCGGGCAGCAACCACACCGTACACCTTCAGGGGGCTCTCAAAGCCGTGTATTTTTGCAACCTTAACTGAGTAGATCTGCAAGGTGCTCCCAACGATGGCATTTCTTGGCATACGTCCTGGTGTGCAGTGTGTAAAGAGCATGGAACTCGCTAACGCTGCATGCCAATGAAGTGTTAGTTAGAAATTAAACAACTAAAAACTGAGCATGAGGTCCCCTTTGCATTAAGTTACCAGTTTGGCTACATACAAAGGAAAATTCCTCCCCTAATTATAGAACAAATGTTAAAGAATGAATGGAACTACGTTGCTTGCAACATAGTGAAAAGTGCAATGGCAGCAAGTAGAATAAGGCTTAAGAAAGAAGAAGACTTAATATAATTTGTAAAAAATAATTAAACTTGTGCTGCCTATGTGGAAGGTACAACTTTTAGTGAGTCTACAAATTCTGTACAAGTATCGAGTACAATCTTCCCGGCATTTGTCCTATATCATCCCCTTATTTAGGTACACTGATGCGTCTACAAACACTAATCTACAATGCTATTTTCAAGTTCTCTTGCCAACATTACTTTTCAGCTAGGAAAATACACATTTCAAAATCTTTGATTACTGCTACCAAATAACTATTGACCTTCTCAAGTTTCAGCTATAGTTAGACAATGAAAGAGGCATTTTAAGTTATATAATCCATGAACAACAAGTAGACTCAGACCCACATGTTCAGAAAACAAGGCGTGGGCAACCATAGGGTTGTTTTTGTTTGTGCTTTTCTGTTCCTTTATAATAAAGAAAGTATCGCAATGTAACAGAATAGTGCATAATATACACTCAGATTGGTATAGTGATATTTGTTTATTTTCGTAAAACTAACTCTTAAATCGATTGAGAGCCTTCTCTTTTTCCTTCAAATTCACAAATGAAGCAATCAACTCAATGTTTAACTGCTGTGCCAATGTTATTGCAGTTATGCAAAATTATATGCTAGCATCCAGTTGCAATTCTACTTTATCCGCTCTGATGTATGCATACATTGAGGATACAATGTGCTTTGATAGGTTGATATGGGGTTCAGCTGAATGATTTATATCTTTTGGGTCCTATCACAGGATGGATATAAGGAAAGCACCCTGGTTCACGTAGTTTGTTTCTCTCTTCTTCTTTTTTTTTTGTCCTTTTAGTCTTTGTATTAGTCACTCTCATACAACTTCACTGTCATCGTTTATCAAGTGTTTTTTTAGTTTGTATGTACTGTTGCAGAGTACATCAGTCCACAAGGGCTGATGTCTTAGGAAATTCTGCTTTTTGTTTTTTTATAAATGTGATTCTGTGTAGCCGTCCATCTTCCATTGCTCTTTGTTCCTGTTGGATGGTGGCTGCCTAGGAACTGATGACTGAATTTAGTCCCCTACTGTCATGTGTGAGGGTGCTGTAAAAGGATGAACTAATAGTTGGATCTTCAGGAAGATCATGGTTTCACAGGTAATTTTCCATAAACATTTGCTAGACAAAACGTTCCTAAAGTTCGCAATAACGGGTTTCAGTGGCGGGCCGAGGAGTGTTTGTGTGGAGTGCCCCAGCAGGGCCTGTCCGCGTGTGGTTTTTGGAGGTCATGGATGATGAAGATGAACAAACACAGTGAAGGTCCAGTAATGCGGCGCCTGTTTTCATGTGATGCACGAAACCCGTGCTGCTCAATCTAATTTTGCTACCTCAACAATAATTTGCACAACAATATGTTGTGTCCCTATAAACTTATTTCAGTCAACCCTATTCAGACTTTTCTGTATGTACATGGATCTTTTTGCTACGTGTAAGACACTATGCTTGTCTTATTTCATTTATTGTAAGGCTAAATATGTTGAGTTTACAGTAGCCGATTTCTTTGTTATAATGAATTTTGAAAGGTAGAAAAAAAAATATATTCTCTATTAGATCGAGTCAATTGAATATAGATCAAGTACTTATATCTGCAATGCAAACATTCTCTAGTTATTGAACGAAGGGTTCAGAGGTTATGCAATTAGGTTTGCTTGCATAGTGAAAAGTGCAGTTGGAGCAAGTAGAAAAACAAACTAACTGTAAAGACGATCAAGGTGAAAACTGAAAAGCATGTGTGTAGTTGTTTGCTTACTCATGTCCTCAAAACTCCTCGCAGGGCGCCATAACGACTCCCAGCAGCTAGGGTAGGCATCCAATCCCTCGACCGCCATCCCGGCTGCTATTGATTCAGATTTTGCTTCTTCATCCTTGCTCACCTCCTCCTCATCAACCTTCAGCTCCATCGATCTCAGTTTGCGGTCAAGATCATCCCTGCTGATCTCCTCCTCCTCAGCCTTCACCTCCATCGATCTCAGTTCTCTGTGTCAAGCTCCGGTTCCAGCCTCCGAAGCATATCGATACTTGCAGAGATTGACTGCACTTTGGAGAGAAGGGCGAGATCGTGCTCGTATCTTGGGAAGTTTTTCCACAGATCACGGATCTCCTCGGAGCACGAATCTAACGCGCAAACGGGCTTCTCTTCCTGTTTCACAAATTTCGCCACCATCGAACTCGATATCTCTCCGGCGAGAGTGTCGACCAGAGTGCCCAGATCTTCGATTCCCTCGCTCTTCTCGGTCTGCATCGGTGCGTCTATGCTCGACTGTTGATGCATGATCCAGGTTTGAAACTCCTGCAGCGCCTGGATCCGCTCGCCTTGGCCGTCGATATTCCTCAACCGACTCGATATCTGATTCTTTACCCTGGTTTTCAACGCCTCCGTGAGGAGCAAATTCAGCGTTTCTGAGGAGATGCCCGTGCGCTTCCCTGATATGATCCCCTTGCGTTTCCCGGATCCGACCCCCTTCCGCTTCCCGGATCCGATCCCGATGAGCTCGCCGGATCCATCGCCGCTTCTTATTGGCTCCATCGCACAAGGGCAATCGTGCACACTTCTTTCTCCTGGAGCAACCTCGACTTTCCAGCGGAGGGTCGCAATCTTGTGGCCGTCTTTCCATCCGCCTCACGGTTGATTCCTAGTCGAAGTCGAACATCCCCATGATCAGCTCTCCGGGTCCGGATAGGAGCCCTTTGGCAGAGGCAACTTCAGCTTGAGATGCCATTGCGCTTCCCTGATCCGATCCACATGACCTCCACGAATCCGTGGCCGCTTCCTATCGGCTCCAGCTCGGATCAGCTGCCAGTTCTTAGCGGATCCATCACACAAGGGCGGCGTGCATTCTTCTTTCTCTTCTTCACCGCCGCTGCGCTCTTTTTCTTCGGCAGCTTGGGAATTTTTTTGGGACCCTTGGGCGATCGATCGCCAGAAGGGCTCCCATGGACCGGCCGAGGGGTCGATCCTGGCCCATTGTGGAGCACGTAGGAAAAAAATGGTCTAGGCCCAAATAGTAGTTTTTCACAAAAAATGCCATTAACAAAAAATGGGAAAAAAACTCGTACAGGAAAAATATAGTTAACAACTGACATGCTCTATTTTATAAAAAATACCATGCTATACTTTATAAAAAATATATTTTTAGATAACTCCAATAAATTTGCCATGGCCCAAACATGTTTTTTGGTAAAAAAACAAAAATGCCCCCTCTTAATAATAAAAATGTCGTTCTATCTTAATAATAATAATAATAATAATAATAATAATAATAATAATAATAATAATAATAATATACATCCTATTAATAATAAAATTTCATTTTATCAATTATTAAAATTCCATGCTCTTAATAGTAGATTGCCATGTGAGAATTTAAAAAAAAATCAAAAATTGCCACGAATAAGTGATAAATTCCCTCAAAACATTCAATGGGGCATTACAAAAAGGAAAATGCTATAAATCACTCGGCGGATCACAGCTCCGTGTCCGCCGCCTTCTCTACACGCCATGTGCCACATGGCCACCACCACTAGTTTCCGCAACTGGACTGTTGTTGCAATCTCTCTCAACGCAACAACGGCTCTGTTGCAGGATCTGGATCTTGAGAGAAGTCGCCTTCTCTTGGTCCTCCCGAACTCCCGTCGAGTCGCCGCCTCCTCTCACTGCTTCGACTACCCCTGATGTCCTGTCGAGTCACCGCCTCCCTCGTGCTGCTCCGATTGCCCCGAGCTCCCGTTGGGTCACCGCCTCCCCACGTTGCTCCGACTGCCCTGAGCTCCCCTCGAGTCGCTGCCTCCCCGCACTGCTCTAACTAATGCCACATGTGCTCGCCGCCGACGAGCTTCTCTGGCGAGCTACACGATGTTACTAGTGTGCAACCAAAGAGACCGAGCTCCCTCGAGTTGTCGCCCCCCGTGTTGCTCCGTCTGCCGCCAAGCACACAACCACAACTAGATTTGTTCTCTGCAACATGTCTGATGTTGCAAAAAGGTTTCCGTAACATGAGCTCTGTTACAAAAAATCAGTAGAAAACGGTCCAGAACATTTTCTGCAACACATCGTCTGTTGCAAATATTTCTGCAACAAACCTTTGTTGTGCAAAGATTTTTCAGAAGAAAAATAAATGCTTTGATGTGATTGCAACAAGCATCTTGTTGCAGAAGGCCTTCTGCAACACTACTTTTGCTGCAAAGGGATGGCTGCCTACGCGGTAGATCGCACGATCATTAGCGTGCTCATCCAATGGATATTTTTTAATTATCCGTCGGCCGACGCGTAGGGTCGCCTTTACAAAAAGACCTAAAAATTGCCAGGTTTTGGAAGAAAAAAATGGCATGGTTAAAAATAAAAAAATCGTGCTACCCCATAATAAAAAAAAGTCGCCGATAAGTGTCACACGTGTGGGCGTTAGAGGGTCTGCCCACACATTTTGTGTGGTGTATAAGAGGAACAACCCACACACCTACGTCTGGGCAAAACAAGTAATGCCCACACATCTCTTTTTTCCCCTCCCGATCCCTCTCACACGCGTGGGCGAAATAGATAACGCCCACACGCCCTGTACGTCAGGCCTCGTACCTCGTGGTCCCGCACGCCCCGCGTGACAGTCATCGCGCGCCCGCAGTTGCCATGGTCCAGACCCTCGTCCATGTTCGTTTAACTGCAGTTGCCATGTCGCTGAACTACGGTTGCCATGTCGGACAACTACAGTTGCCATGGTTGCTCAACTGCAGTTGCCATCTCATGTCAAAAGTTCCAGATGCTATTTTTGGGCAACTGCGGCTGTTGCCATGTATGGTCTGGTTTACTATAGTTGCCATGATTTGAAAACTTTAGGGGTTTGCCACCTACTAACACTAGGCAGTTGCCATGTATGGTCTGGTTTACTACAGTTGCCATGATTTGAAAACCTTAGGAGTTGCCACCTACTAACACTATGCAGTTGCCGTGCAGCGCTACAAAAAGACATGGCAAAAACAACATGTTCGGGTAAAAAAGAGAGAGTTGCCATCTGCTTAGAAGCACACTAGGGCAGTTGCCGTGTACCTTGCAAAATACATGGCAACTGACATGTTCGGATAAAAAAAAGAGTTGTCACCTGCTTATAAAGCACACTAGGGCAGTTGCCATGTAGACTGCAAAACACATGGCAAGTGGCAACTTGGGTGTGGGAGATGAGACGGGCGTGTGGGCGAGATGGTAAATGCCCACACACCAGACCTTATGCGTGAGTGGAAAGTGGTGTGTGGGCGAACTGCTGAACGCCCACACACCAGCCCCTCCCGTGTGGTGAAACGGCCGTGTGGGCGACCGAGTGAATACCCACACACCAGCCCAGTCCTACGTGGCACTAGAAACATGCCAAGATAAGTGCGCTCACAAACGGAAGCGGATCCACGCGTGTGGGCGAGATGCAAACGCCCACACGTGTGGGCGTTAGTGTTTCTGTAAAAAAATGCACATGGCAAGTTTAGGAAAAAAACTCTTTAAAGCAGATTTTTTTTCTTCAAAAAATGAAAAAAAAATCCTTATTTCTGGAAAAACAATTCAAATGAATAACCAAATTTAAAACAAAAAATAAAATTTCCGTAGCTTAAGCGCAGGTGTTAACAACCCTCAACTTTAGTCGAGGTAAGTGCCCTTGCCTCGTACGCAGGATGTCGCGAGTTCGAACCCATCCTGGTGCGGCTTGGTCCTGCACTTTTTTGAGAAAATAAAAAAGAAAATGTTCGCCAAGAACCGAGAAACAGCGAACGGCTCAAGTTGATCGGCCTTGCCCCAAGATACGTGCAATGGCGGGGAAGGCGTTCGCTGGGGTTGACCTCCTCGCGACTTTTCACCAGTTATTACATCCGGTTATTTTAGCTAGAGTTAAGGGATTCTATGGTACTTCCTCCGTTTTTGTTGTCCGTTTATAAAATTTGTCTGAAGTCAAATTTCATAAAGTATGACAAACTTTATATAGGAAAAAATATCAACATTGACAATGTAGTATTCTAGATGTTGATACTTTTTAATATAAATTTGATCAAACTTTGTGTAGTTTGACTTCAGAAAATTCTTTATACATGAAGTAAAAAGAAACTAGGAGGCAAACGAGAGGACGGGTGTTTATTTAACCAATAACTCTCAATTTCATTATTTTTTTAGGAACCCATTTTCAAAACAAATAGATGCTACGCGTTGATCGTGTGATAATTCTAGAAGACCGACTACTCGTTGGATGGAGCGGGGGACAATTGTCCAATCTCTCTCTAGTGAGCAGTTGAGGTGCGGCAGCCTTTGCAACAATGCTCATGTTGCACTCGGCACTTTGCAACATGAGCTCTCTTGCACTCACTGCCAAACCTTTTGTTTCACACCACGTGTCGATCGTCGGATCATCACAACACGGACAATATTGCGGTCATCCATTTCAACATGGAGCATATTGAGGTCATCTCGGCTTGCGTGACGTGGACCAACAACGGCTCATCGCAACTCCACCTCTTGCAACACGACACATGTTGCAGCACCGGCGGTGAGCGGCGGCCGCCCACCTTGCAACACCGACGCCCTACATGCCTGCCATGGCACAGTCACACTACTAGGAAAAGGCCTACTAGTGGCGCATCAGTTTTGCCTACTAATGACGCACTACCGGTGCGCCACTAGTACCACGCCACTAGTATTTTTTACTAATGGCGCACCAGTGGTGCGCCATTAGTATCTGGTATACTAATGGCGCACCACTGGTGCGCCATTAGTATAGGCCACGGTGCACCATTAGTATAGGCCACTGGTGCGCCATTAGTATAGGCCACGGTGCGCCATTAGTATTTTTGAATTTTGAAGGCGGGAAAATAGTAGTGGCGCACCGTCTAACCCCCACCGTGCGCCATTGCTATTTTTGAATTTTGAATTTGGATCTGGATCGCATTTTTTTGCCCATTTTTTGCTCGTTTTTTTGCACGATATTATTTCAAATTTTGTTCCTGTTTTTGGATCTTGTACGTTCTTTTGCCGTGTTCTTTTGCCGGAGAGGAGTTCGCCGAAGAGGAGGAGGAGGAGGTCACCGGAGAGGCGCTCGCCTACATCGCCGGAGAGGAGGAGGAGGTCGCCGGAGAGGAGTTCACCGGAGCATCGGAGAGGAGGAAGGAGAAACCATGAGGGGATGGGAGGAGAGGAGGGAGGAGGAGCTCACCGGAGAGGAGGGATGAGAAACCGTGAGGGGAGGGGAGGGGAGGAGAGGAGGGAGGAGGAGGTCGCCGGAGAGAAGGAGGAGGAGGTCACCGGAGAGGAGGAGGGTAGTATGGTGGAGGAGAGAAGGGAAGATGGAGTGGAGGAGAGGTGGAGTGGAGGAGAAGAATGAAGAGGTAAGGAGGAGAGGACCACGCCCAGCCATATATACGGCATAGTAATGGCGCACCGTGGGCAGGTGCGCCATTACTAACTCTTTTTTTATTTTTTTATTTATTTTGAATTTTGAAGGCGGGAAGATACTAATGGCGCACCACGGGCAGGTGCGCCATTAGTAACTTTATTTTTTATTTTTTTGACTTATTTTGAATTTTGAAGGCGGGAAGATAGTAATGGCGCACCATGAGCAGGTGCGCCATTAGTAAGTTTGAATTTTTTTTTGCCTCTCCAGATCTTAAAAGCCCCGTATCTTTTTTTCTGTTAGGTTTTTGAGGATTTTAAAAATGTTTAACGGGGTTCCCCCTTTAAATTCGGATGTATCTTTTCGAGTAGATGATTTTTCATATAAAAAACTTTTTCATCCGAGTTCGTATGCAAAAGTTATGCCCATTTTACAAATTCTCGAGAGATTTTACAAATAAAGTCGAAATTCATGTTTGCAAATTTTCACAACAACTAGACCACATATCACATGGGAAACTTATTTTCTTTTATTTTTTTTGACATTTTCATCTTTTTTTAAAAAAACTGAAAAGGCGGTCCACCGAGGGGTGCATTCGGTGGAAGTGGTGGCCAAGTTACTAATGGCGCACCACTCCCACGGTGCGCCATTAGTAGTTTCAAAAATAAAAAATAAAAAATTGAAATTGAAAATAAAAGCTTAGTATTTGCACACTAATGGCGCACCAACACATGGTGCGCCATTAGTATTTAGTAATGGCGCACCACATGTACAGTGCGCCATTAGTGTCCATATTGGCTATAGCTGTTTTTGTAGTAGTGTCAGGACCCCGATTCTAAGTCACACCGGTCTAGCAGGTAACACATCATATCACTTTGTGGCCTCACGTACGGTAACCTACGGCTGCCACCTTTACCTGGGTCGGGACGGTTTGCGCCTTTTGGCTCACGTATATGATTGTGTCGCTAGCATCCGTAGACTAGTCGTAAACCCAAGGTGGCACAAACTTACAGGGACAGGCATACATGACCCAAGCATTGCACGTGTCGGTCAGCAGCGAGTGTAACCGGGCTGTAGCAAGCTATCAAGACTCCGTAAACACCGCGTGACATTTCCCTATGTGAGAGCATGGCTTAATAGAAATGATAAACTACTCATATCAACAAGGAATTTCTTTTTTTTCGGAGCCCATTCGAAAAGAACTCCAAAGTTAAGCGTGCTTAGCTTGGGGTAATTTTAGGATGGGTGACCGACCGGAAAGTTGACCCCGGATGCTCACGAGTGAGGACAAACTGCGCAGAAAAGACTAGTGTTGGTCTGTGGGGCCAGTCTTGATCCCGCCAGGCGTAACCGGGTGTTACAGGCACCCACCAGCGACGAGCCGCGTTCAGCAGCACCGGAACCTTGCAGCAAGCCATGGATCTGCCCCATTTATCATGATTTGAAGTGCAATGGCCCGTTTAGATGACTGGATTATCACTAGACAATTTGTATGACACGACTGAACTACGTGAACACAATGGCAGAGAGAAATCAGCATCAATTCTAGCGACATCAATTGGCAGAAATAACAAACACACAACTCCAACAGACAATAAAGCTGGTAAGATATACAATCGTGCCTGCATAAGCAGGCCAGTCCAGAAAGAAGCTCAGAAAGTTGCAGACAAGCTCACAATGCAACATACTCCGGAGACCAGAGGTTCAGATAACATAATACAGATCCTATCGAAGACTAATAAATAGACCAATCCATTTCTTTCAACAGAGAGGGGCGTAGAGGTGGGCACATCCCAAATGGGTCCACATGGCCACTTGCCTGGATAGTCACATCATCGTCAACCATTAGAGACCAAGCCACTGTAACCTCGACCTCCATGTCCCCAAGGACAATTCTCTCTTTACTGAAATTGCACTTCTTGGGTGTAAAATGAACATCACCGCATATGTCACCACATGGTGAGTAGGCCTTGATACAGACAATCAATTCTCCTCTTAATTCAGCAGAAACAACATTCCTCTGCAGATCAATATAACCATGCTCACTTGTAAACCTTCTCCCATCAACTGAATGAAGCAACACAATTTGCCTAGATGAAGGCCAATTGACTTCATGTAGACCACGAGGCAGCGAGGAGCAGACAACTCGGCCGCCATGTGGAAAAGGCGGTGATCCATGTTCGACGACATGAACATCCAAGATAGTTGCCTGGACTGACCCCTTAAATCGCTCAACGCAAAGCTCCATCTTGCAAAAGTGGTTGCTTACATTCAGGGTAGAAAACCGATCACCAGCATTCGCATCATGAGATAATATATCGCTGATGAATACTCTATCTTCAGAATCTGTTCTTCCCTTTAATTTTAGTTGGATTTCAAAAGAAACAGGGTCTTCACACAAAATTGCACGAGTGGGCCCAGTCAAGCGCAAAAAGGGATCCTACAATCATTATCATTTGTCACTTCCTGATCAACGAAGCAACAACAAGAACAAACATTATACCATGCATACCTGTTGGGTGATGCATTGCCACTCATCCCTTGGACAAAGGAACAGAGGGTTTCGGCAGCTGTCCACAGTGTCTCGGGCGGCAATAATTCCATAAATCACTAGTGGCCACTCGAGATCAGTAATTTCTGCAATCTTGATTGAGTAGATTTGCAAGCTCAGCCGGTTAACAGCGTACCATGGCATGCGTCCAGGTGTGCAGCTTGTAAAGAGCATGGAAGTTAGTGATGCTGCATGAAGCCAAGTCAAGTGCGTTAGGAATCTAACGCAGACTGAAAAAGTAAACATCTGATTTCATTTATGTCAATGTAATTAACATGTAGCCATAGGCTCATAAGCATCCACGGCTATTATTTACCAATTCAACTGCAAAATAGTTGTAAATATTATTTTTCCAGGAGGAAAAAAGAAGAAGCAATTTAGATATTATTTTTCTAAAAATGTATCAATCTGCTTGTGTTGTAGCAAAACATTCTCTGGACAGCTATCTATCTATGTTGAAGTGATAATAACAAGTCAAACTTCTCCCGCAAAAAAAAAAGTCAAACTTAACTAATCATCACTCAAAGGAAAAAGGTCGTGTGATAGTGAAGTCCTAAAACTACACATTGTGTCATAAAGAAAAGACTAATCCGCCGAATCCAATACTAATAGACAGAGTTGAGTGCAGAGTTGGTACTACTACACAAGTACTCTCTCCGTCTCAAAATAAGTGTCTTAACTAGTATAAAGTTGTACTAAGGTCAAGACACTCATTTTGAGACGGAGGGAGTAGTAACACATGCAGCGAGAGCAAGAAAAGATGTACTCACTCAATTCTTCAAACTTGTTGGCGTTGATCAATTCCCACATGCTACGGCGGGCAGCGAACTCCCGCTCCTCCTCCGCGGAGTCTGATTCATGTTTGGAAGATCTCAGCTTCAATTTCAGTTCATGATCGAGGCCTGGGTTCGACCTGCGGAGACCATCGATGCGTGCGGAGATAGACTGTAGCTGGGAGAGCGCGCTCAGGCAGCGCTCGGACTTGAGCCAGGATCTCACTGCGTCCCTCTCGTTGGTCGAGGAAGATCGCAGCAATTTCTGCATCTCGTCTTGGAGATGATCCATGCGCGACTCGTCAAGTGATTTTCGGGGCATCCCAGACACCTGCTCCTCCTCTTCGGCGTGGCGACCGATCATCTCCGCTATATAGTTTTGTTGGTTTTTGAACGCTAGAACAAATCCACCCTGAGCAACCCCGTACGTGCAAGCTAGCCTAGCCTCAACAAGCGCACAAGCTAGCAGGTGGATTGATTAACAATACCACGTTGGCCTGGACTTGCTTTAACTTGCGATCGGCTCTGTCGGCGGAACGTACTATAGCGCCAACAGGATCGATACTAAGCTAGGCCTAACACAAACCGACTAGGTATAGGTATCCTACATGGATACGCATACACACACGGGAAAAAAGAAAAAAAATCATATACGACCTGGACTCACGCTAACGATCTGTAGACCTATTCCATCAAAAGACACGTGGCAGTGTGAATCTTAAAGCATCCGTATAACTTCTTCTCAACTTATCCACAATCCCTTGCCTAATCTCGATTCTTCCTTCCCCGCGAGGCAAGACGGCGGTGGCCGGCCAACCAACTCCAGAACCGACGGCGGCGGCGACATTGGCCCTGATCTCATAGCGGATGCGCTGCTCCAGTTCCTTCGTCTTTGGTCGCGAGTTACGGTGATGCAAATTACAGAGGGTGTGGATGATGTGGTTAGGTGGAGTTTTTTTTCCGCGAATACGCAAAGTTTGCGTATCATTGCATTGATAGAAGGAGCAGAATAAGTACAAATAGGGATACAACACATGACACGAACGCAGACAGGCGTGAACATGGTGCCCAGAGCAGAAAAGACAAGGGATGCTCAACCCGAAGAGAGGATACAACACAGTTAAACCTACCAAACCCAAACAAAGAGCAGCAAACTCGAACCAACAAGGTCACCAACATCGCCGGAGCCAAGACCGGGGACACCGAGAGCGAGCAAGATAGCGCCTTCAAGAAGGAATACGACGCCGAGACGCCGTCGCCATCCGGTCCGGAGGAACTGGACCTCTAGGGTTTCCCCTGAGCTCGAAGAGGGGCGCAGCCAAGGGCCTTGACAACGCCTCCAAGGAGGAAACGACATCCGCAGACGCCACCGTTGCCAGCATCGGCAAACCGAGCAGGGATTTCTCCCTGACCTGAGGCTGAGCAATCCCATAGCCGCCGTATTTGGAAACGAGGATGAGGAAGCCAACGCTGATCGGAGCCACCATGTCGGAAGGGCGATGGCGGGCTGCGCCTGTCGTCGGAGGGTGGCACCTCCTCCGAATCCACGAGCATTGGATCTGGCAAAAAGGGGAGGCTTTGAAGTGTACAAGGTAGGGTAGACAGTGAAGTAAACCAGGAGGGGGTGGGGCGGCGGTGAACAGCAACACCGGCAAGCTAGGACTGGAGGGACGCAGATCCGAGTAGCTGCTACCTCTTGAGCATGCGTTGGTTTTCCCTTGAAGAGGAAAGGATGATGCAGCAAAGTAGCGTAAGTATTTTCCTCAGTTTTTGAGAACCAAGGTATCAATCCAGTAGGAGACTACACGCAAGTCCCTCGTACCTGCACAAACAATCATGAACCTTGCAACGAACGCGATAAAGGGGTTGTCAATCCCTTCACGGCCACTTGCAGAAGTGAGATCGGATAGAGATAATAAGATAAATATTTTTGGTATTTTTGTTGTACAGATTGAAAAGTAAAGATTGCAAAATAAACGGAGACATAAATAGCTAGTTGACGGGAGATTAATATGATGGAAAATAGACCCGGGGGCCATAGGTTTCACTAGTGGCTTCTTTCAAGATAGAAAAGCGCATAATTATGAGAATATCTAGGCATGATCATGTATATAGGCATCACATCTGTGATAAGTAGACCGAAATAATTCTGCATCTACTACTATTACTCCACACATAGACCGCTATCTAGCATGCATCTAGAGTATTAAGTTCATAAGAACAGAGTAACGCATTAGGCAAGATAACATGATGTAGAGGGATAAACTCAAGCAATATGATATAAACCCCATCTTTTTATCCTCAATGGCAACAATATAATACGTGCCTTGCTGCCCCTACTGTCACTGGGAAAGGACACCGCAACAATGAACCCAAAGCTAAGCACTTCTTCCATTGCAAAAAAGATCAATCTAGTAGGTCAAACCAAACTGATAATTCGAAGAGACTTGCAAAGATATTAAATCATGCATAAAAGAATTCAGAGAAGAATCAAATATTAGTCATAGATAATCTTGATTATAAACCCACAATTCATCGGATCTCGACAAACACACCACAAACAGAATTACATCGAATAGATCTCCAAGAGAATCGAGGAGAAGTTTGTATTGAGATCCAAAGAGAAAGAAGAAGCCATCTAGCTAATAACTATGGACCCGAAGGTTTGTGGTAAACTACTCACACATCATCGGAGAGGCTATGGTGTTGATGTAGAAGCCCTCCGTGATCGATTCCCCCTCCGGCGGAGCGCCGGAAAAGGCCCCAAGATGGGATCTCACGGGTACAGAAGGTTGCGGCGGTGGAAATAGGGTTTCGTGGTGCTCCTGGATGTTTTCAGGGTATATGAGTATATATAGGCAAAAGAAGTAGGTCGGTGGAGCCACGAGGGTGGGGGGCGCGCCTACCCCCCTGGGCGCGCCTCCCTACCTCGTGGCCGCCTCGTTGCTTCCTTGACGTCCACTCCAAGTCTCCTGGATTGCATTTGTTCCAAAAACGATCCTCGCGAAGGTTTCATTCCGTTGGGATTCCCTTAAATATTCATTTTCTGCGAAACACTGAAATAGGCAAAAAAACAGCAATTTGCACTGGGCCTTCGGTTAATAGGTTAGTTCCAAAAATAATATAAAAGTGCATAATAAAGCACATTAAACATCCAAAACAGATAATATAATAGCATGGAACAATCAAAAATTATAGATACGTTGGAAACGTATCAAGCATCCCCAAGCTTAATTCCTGCTCGTCCTCGAGTAGGTAAATGATAAAAAACAGAATTTTTTATGTGGATTGCTACCTAACATAATTTTCTAAGTAATTCTCTTTATTGTGGCATGAATGTTCAGATCCGAAAGATTCAAGATAAAAGTTTAATATTGACATAAAAATAATAATACTTCAAGCATACTAACTAAGCAATTATGTCTTCTTAAAATAACATGGCCAAAGAAAGCTTATCCCTACAAAATCATATAGTTTGGCTATGCTTCATTTTCGTCACACAAAAATGCTCTCATCATGCACAACCCCGATGACAAGCCAAGCAATTGTTTCATACTTTAGTAATCTCAAACTTTTTTCAACTTTCACGCAATACATGAGCGTGAGCCATGGACATAGCACTATGGGTGGAATAGAATATAATGATGGGGGTTGTGTGAAGAAGACAAAAAAGGAGAAAGTCTCACATTGACGCGGCTAATCAATGGGCTAGGGAGATGCCCATCAATTGATGTCAATGCAAGGAGTAGGGATTGCCATGCAACGGATGCACTAGAGCTAAAAATGTATGAAAGCTCAACAAAAGAAACTAAGTGGGTGTGCATCCAACTTGCTTGCTCACGAAGACCTAGGGCATTTGAGGAAGCCCATTGTTGGAATATACAAGCCAAGTTCTATAATGAAAAATTCACACTAGTATATGACAGTGACAAAACAAGAGACTCTCTATCATAAAGATCATGGTGCTACTTTGAAGCACAACTGTGGAAAAAAGGATAGTAGCATTGTCCCTTTTATTTATTTTCTCTTTTTTTGGGCCTTCATTTTTTTGGCCTTTTTTTTATTTGGGACAATGCTCTATTTAATGATGATAATCACACTTCTATTTATTTACAACTCAATGATTACAACTCGATACTAGAACAAAATATGACTCTATATGAGTGCCTCCGGCGGTATACCGGGATGGGCAATGAATCAAGAGTGACATGTATGATAAATTATGCATGATGGCTTTGCCACAAATACGATGTCAACTACATGATCATGCAAGGCAATATGACAATGATGAAGCGTGTCATAATAAATGAAACGGTGGAAAGTTGCATGGCAATATATCTCGGAATGGCTATGGAAATGCCATAATAGGTAGTTATGGTGGCTGTTTTGAGGAAGATATAAGGAGGTTTATGTGTGATAGAGCATATCATATCACGGGGGTTGGATGCACCGGCGAAGTTTGCACCAACTCTCGAGGTGAGAAAGGGCAATGCACGGTACCGAAGAGGCTAGCAGTGATGGAAAGGTGAGAGTGCGTATAATCCATGGACTCAACATTAGTCATAAAGAACTCACATACTTATTGCAAAAATCTACAAGTCATCAAAAACCAAGCATTACGCGCATTCTCCTAGGGGGATAGATTGGTAGGAAAAGACCATCGCTCGTCCCCGACCGCCACTCATAAGGATGACAATCAAAGAACACCTCATGTTTCAAATTTGTCACACAATACGGGAATTGCAAACTTCAACACAAGTATTTCTAAAATTCACAACTACTCAACTAGCACAACTCTAATATTACCATCTTCGTATCTCAAAACAATCATCAAGTATCAAACTTCTCATAGTATTCAATGCACTTTATATGAAAGTTTTTATTATACCCATCTTGGATGCCTATCATATTAGGACTAATTTTATAGCCAAAGCAAATTACCATGTTGTTCTAAAGGACTCTCAAAATAATATAAGTGAAGCATGAGAGATCAATAATTTCTATAAAATAAAACCACCACCGTGCTCTAAAAGATATAAGTGAAGCACTAGAGCAAAATTATCTAGCTCAAAAGATATAAGTGAAGCACATAGAGTATTCTAATAAATTCCGATTCATGTGTGTCTCTCCAAAAGGTGTGTACAGCAAGGATGATTGTGGTAAACTAAAAATCAAAGACTCAAATCAAACAAGACTCTCCAAGCAAAACACATATCATGTGTTGAATAAAAATATAGCCTCAAGTAAAGTTACCGATAGACGAAGACGAAAGAGGGGATGCCTTCCGGGGCATCCCCAAGCTTAGGCTTTTGGTTGTCCTTGAATTTTACCTTGGGGTGCCTTGGGCATCCCCAAGCTTAGGCTCTTGCCACTACTTATTCCAAAATCCATCAAATCTTTATCCAAAACTTGAAAACTTCACAACACAAAACTCAACAGAAAATCTCATGAGCTCCGTTAGTATAAGAAAACAAACCACCACCTTAAGGTACTGTAATAAACTCATTCTTTATTTATATTGGTGTTAAACCTACTGTATTCCAACTTGTCTATGGTTCATACCCCCCGATACTAGCTATAGATTCATCAAAATAAGCGAACAACACACGAAAAACAGAATCTGTCAAAAACAGAATAGTCTGTAGAAATCAGATTTGTTCGAATACTTCTGGAACTCCAAAACTTCTGAAAAACTAGGACAACCTGGATAATTTGTATATTGATCTACTGCAAAAAGAATTGGCAATTTATCACGTTCTGGTGAATTTTAACAATTATTTTCGTGAGCGCAAAGTTTCTGTCTTTTTCAGCAAGATCAAACAACTATCATCCTAGAAGATCCTATTGGTTCTACTTGGCACAAACACTAATTAAAACATAAAAACACATATAAAAAGAAGCTAGATGAATTATTTATTACTAAACAGGAACAAAAATCAAGAAACAAAAATAAAATTGGGTTGCCTCCCAACAAGCGCTATCGTTTAACGCCCCTAGCTAGGCATAAAAGCAAGAATAGATCTAGGTATTATCATCTTTCATTGGCAATTCTTCAATAGAACACTTATAACCCTTAGGAGTTTCCTACTTTTTGTTAATGATCAAACTCCTAGGCAAGAAATCAAGAAATTCATTTGTAAAAAAATGTTCCTTAATGATAGCGAAAAAGTTGGGGTGAACACTTATTGATTTGAGATCCGCATTTTCCTTACTAGAAGATTCACCTTTATTTTTAGGCACATACATAAACTTGGCAACTTTAGTAGTAGGAGGATTTGGGGTATTTTCACGGAAGAAAAGGCAGACCCTAAGTTGGTAATAATATCCTCAAGTTTATCAATTCTTGTGGAATCTTGATCTATCTTTTCGTTAACTATGGGTTCCTTTTCTTTAAAAAAAATCAGAGTTACCCCTACCTTAGATCCGTATTGGGTAATTTGGTTGTGGATCTTTTTATCCAAATTTTCAATCAACTCTACAGTGGCAACTTTATTTTCAATAATTTCAAGCCCTTGCATCGCATGTTCCAAAGTTAAAATAGTTCCATCAACCAAAGTAGGTGGTGGGCCAAACAAATCTAACATAGCATTATAAGAATCGAAAGTATGGCTACCCAAGAAATTCCCTCCGGTAACGGTATCAAGAATATATCTGTTCCAAGGAGTGATGCCTACATAAAAATTGCGAAGAAGAACGGAAGTAGATTGCTTCCTAGTAGATCTATTCTGAGCATTGCAAATTTTATGCCAAGCATCTTTTAGATTTTATCCCTCCCTTTGTTTAAAATTAAGAACTTCATGATCGGGAGTACTAACAATGAAAGAAGGACTAGCCATAACGACGAAACAAATGATCTAACACAAGGAAACACAAGAAGCAAGCGAAAAGAGACGAACGGAAAAAGAGGGCGAATAAAACGGCAAAGGTGAAGTGGGGGAGAGGAAAACGAGAGGCAAATGGCAAATAATGTAATGCGAGGGAGAAGAGCTTGTGATGGGTACTTGGTATGTCTTGACTTGTGCGTAGATCTCCCCGGCAACGGCGCAAGAAATCGCACGTTGGCGGGAGATCACATCTTGACTTGACTTGACGTAAGCCTCCCTGATACGTCTCCAACGTATCTATAATTTTTTATTGTTCCATGCTATTATATTATCTCTTTTGGATGTTTATGGGCTTTACTAAACACTTTTATATTATTTTTGGGACTAACCTATTAACCCAGAGCCCAGTGCTAGTTCCTGTTTTTTCCCTTGTTTCAGCGTTTCGCAGAAAAGGAATATCAAACGGAGTCCAAACGGAATGAAACCTTCGGGAGAGTTATTTTTGGAACGGAAGCAATCCAGGAGACTTGGAGTGTACGTCAGGGAAGCAACGAGGTGGCCACAAGGCAGGGAGGCGCGCCTGCCCCCCTGGGCGCGCCCCCACCCTCGTGGGCCCCTCGTGGCTCCCCTGACCGACTTCTTTCACCAATATATATCCATATACCCTAAAAACATCGGAGAACAGAATAGATCGGGAGTTCCGCCGCCGCAAGCCTCTGTAGCCACCAAAAACCAATCGGGACCCTGTTCCGGCACCCTGCCGGAGGGGGGGTTCCCTCACCAGTGGCCATCTTCATCATCCCGGCGCTCTCCATGACGAGGAGGGAGTAGTTCACCCTCGGGGCTGAGGGTATGTACCAGTAGCTATGTGTTTGATCTCTCTCTCTCTCTCTCTCTCTCTCTCTCTCTCTCTCTCTCGTGTTCTTGAGGTGATACGATCTTGATGTATCGCGAGCTTTGCTATTATAGTTGGATCTTATGATGTTTCTCGCCCTCTACTCTCTTTTAATGGATTGAGTTTTCCCTTTGAAGTTATCTTATCGAATTGAGTCTTTAAGGATTTGAGAACACTTGATGTATGTCTTGCATGTGCGTATCTGTGGTGACAATGGGATATCACGTGATTCACTTGATGTATGTTTTGGTGATCAACTTGCGGGTTCCGTGACCTCGTGAACTTATGCATAGGGGTTGGCACACGTTTTCGTCTTGACTCTCCGGTAGAAACTTTGGGGCACTCTTTGAGGTTCTATGTGTTGGTTGAATAGATGAATCTGAGATTGTGTGATGCATATCGTATAATCATACCCACAGATACTTGAGGTGACATTGGAGTATCTAGGTGACATTAGGGTTTTGGTTGATTTGTGTCTTAAGGTGTTATTCTAGTACGAACTCTATGATAGATCGAACGGAAAGAATAGCTTCATGTTATTTTACTACGGACTCTTGAATAGATCGATCCGAAAGGATAACTTTGAGGTGGTTTCGTACCCTACCATAATCTCTTCGTTTGTTCTCCGCTATTAGTGACTTTGGAGTGACTCTTTGTTGCATGTTGAGGGATAGTTATATGATCCAATTATGTTATTATTGTTGAGAGAACTTGCACTAGTGAAAGTATGAACCCTAGGCCTTGTTTCAACGCATTGCAATGCCGTTAGTGCTCACTTTTATCACTTGCTACCTTGCTGTTTTTATATTTTCAGTTTACAAAAACCTATATCTACCATCCATATTGCACTTGTATCACCATCTCTTCGCCGAACTAGTGCACCTATACAATTTACCATTGTATTGGGTATGTTGCGGACACAAGAGACTCTTTGTTATTTGGTTGCAGAGTTGCTTGAGAGAGACCATCTTCATCCTACGCCTCCCACGGATTGATAAACCTTAGGTCATCCACTTGAGAGAAATTTGCTACTGTCCTACAAACCTCTGCACTTGGAGGCCCAACAACGTCTACAAGAAGAAGGTTGCGTAGTAGACATCACTGCCCGGCAACGGCGCCAGAAATCCTTCTTGCTACCTCTTGAGCATGCGTTGGTTTTCCCTTGAAGAGGAAAGGGTGATGCAGCAAAGTAGCGTAAGTATTTCCCTCAGTTTTTGAGAACCAAGGTATCAATCCAGTAGGAGACTACACGCAAGTCCCTTGTACCTGCACAAACAATCAAGAACCTTGCAACCAACGCGATAAAGGGGTTGTCAATCCCTTCACGGCCACTTGCAAAAGTGAGATCTGATAGAGATAATAAGATAAATATTTTTGGTATTTTTGTTGTATAGATTGAAAAGTAAAGATTGCAAAATAAATGGCGACATAAATAGCCAGTTGAGGGAAGATTAATATGATGGAAAATAGACCCGGCGGCCATAGGTTTCACTAGTGGCTTCTCTCAAGATAGCATATTCTACGGTGGGTGAACAAATTACTGTCGAGCAATTGATAGAAAAGCGCATAATGAGAATATCTAGGCATGATCATGTATATAGGCATCACGTCCGTGATAAGTAGACCGAAACGATTCTGCATCTACTACTATTACTCCACACATCGACCGCTATCCAGCATGCATCTAGAGTATTAAGTTCATAAGAACAGAGTAACGCATTAGGCAAGATGACATGATGTAGAGGGATAAACTCAAGCAATATGATATAAACCCCGTCTTTTTATCCTCAATGGCAACAATACAATACGTGCCTTGCTGCCCTTGCTGTCACTGGGAAAGGACACCGCAAGATTGAACCCAAAGCTAAGCACTTCTCCATTGCAAGAAAGATCAATCTAGTAGGCCAAACCAAACTGATAATTCGAAGAGACTTGCAAAGATATTAAATCATGCATATAAGAATTCAGAGAAGAATCAAATATTGTTCATAGATAATCTTGATCATAAACCCATAATTCATCAGATCTCGACAAACACACCGCAAAAAGAATTAAATCGAATAGATCTCCAAGAGAATCGAGGAGAACTTTGTATTGAGATCCAAAGAGAGAGAAGAAGCCATCTAGCTAATAACTATGGACCCGAAGGTCTGTGGTAAACTACTCACACATCATCGGAGAGGCTATGGTGTTGATGTAGAAGCCCTCCGTGATCGATTCCCCCTCCGGTGGAGCGCCGGTAAAGGCCCCAAGATGGGATCTCACGGGTATAGAAGGTTGCGGCGGTGGAAATAGGGTTTCGTGGTGCTCCTGGATGTTTTCAGGGTATATGAGTATATATAGGCGAAAGAAGTAGGTCGGTGGAGCCACGAGGGGCCCACGAGGGTGGGGCCGCGCCTACCCCCCCTGGGCGCGCCTCCCTACCTCGTGGCCGCCTCGTTGCTTCCTTGACGTCCACTCCAAGTCTCCTGGATTGCGTTTGTTCCAAAAATGATCCTCGCGAAGGTTTCATTCCGTTTGATATTCCTTGTGTGCGAAACACTGAAATAGGCAAAAAAACAGCAATTTGCACTGGGCCTTCGGTTAATAGGTTAGTCCCAAAAATAATATAAAAGTGCATAATTAAGCCCATTAAACATCCAAAACAGATAATATAATAGCATGGAACAATCAAAAATTATAGATACGTTGGAGACGTATCAGCAGCCGTGGCCATAGCCGTCGTGACGTCGAGGAGCCAGGAGAGCTGGAAGGGACACAGCTGTTGGGTTCTCGATGCCGGAGCCACCCGGCAGAGGACACCGACAGCCATGGACACCGGAGGGACGCGGGTCCAAGTTCGCGGGGGCCGGAGTAGCGCCAGCAAGTACGTGCCTTGAGGGGCTTCGTGACTGCCTCTTGCAATGTAGCTTCGTCGCCTCCACGCGTGAGCCATCACCGCGGCTCGGGAGGGAGAGGGCCGCCGGATACGAGAGGGCCACCTGCGGGAAGGCAGACTGCGAACATGGTTGGGTGGAGTTGGGAGAAGAACAATCAGTTTTAAGCCCGTTCGGCATACGCGGCCCGATTTATGGGGCTCAAGGTGTCGCGGACGGCAGCATTTACTTGGGTATCGTGGGCGCCACTCCAATGCCGTTTTTTCACCTGGCTAGCCTTCAAGAACAGATGCTGGACTTCGGATCGTCTTGCCCGTCGAGGGCTGCCTCATCAGGAGTCATGCACGCTTTGCAGCCAAGGAGAGGAAACCATATGGCACCTGTTGCTTGACTGCATGTTTGCCAAGCAAATCTGGCACCGGTTGGGGAGGATCACGGACAGGCCGGCTTTTGAGCCGCTTGCAGATGAGGATTTAGGTGTGTGGTGCACTAGGCAGGACTCGACCGTTATGGACCGGAAGTCAACAAGAGCCAAATGCCTACTGACTATATGGATGCTATGGAAGCACATAAATGACGTGGTGTTCAACGGCGTGCTACCGTCGATTCCCCAATTGAAGCGGCGTATTATGGACGAAAGAAGGCTATGGGCCAAGGCCGGGTTACTCAAGAAGGGTGCAGAGGGTCTTGAGGCGGAGGTAGACCGGTGGGCTGTTGAGTCCTAGTAGACCTTAATTTCTTTCCAAGGTAGTGCCGGAAACTCCGGCATGTAGATAAACTTTGTACATATGACACTTGGGGAGTCTCCCCTTTTCTTCTTCAACAAATGATACGCATATTCGTGCGTATTCGAGAAAAAAGAACCGAGACCAAGGGCACATGAGACCAGTGGCGAGCAGCGGAATTTAGTCGGCGACTCGGCGTTGAGGAGCGTGGCCGCGAACGGGGAGGGCGAGCAGCGCAACTGCATCATCATCGAGACCGACGAAGTCAAGCAACCAGGACGGTTTGAGGACAGAGCAGCAGCGCCAGGCATCGCGTGCACCGACGGGGACAGAGAAGCAGCGCCATGGCGAGATCTGTGAAGGAATTTGGTGAATAGTTTTGGGAATCGGAGAAGTTACCTGGAGGTGGTGGAAGAAGATGGAGATGCTTTAAGATCCGTTTTTCCAGGTGGCAGCATCGGAATAGGGTCCAAAGATTTGGAGCGTGCGACCCGTTTCGTACAAGATTTTTTCCCCATACACGGACACGGGATTAACTCTAACAAGTTTCCGCCCTTCCGACGAGATCATCCTCCATCTCGAGCCTGCTGTCCATTGGGACTTGTTAGACTTCTCCTTGTCCCTAGCTCGCCTTCAACCAGATATCCGTCTCCGTATTTCGCAATCTTGTGGCCGTCTTTGCTTCTATAAACTCATGGTTGAATCGAATTAGTCGAAAATCTCCAGAACCTCTCCGGATCCATCGCTACTTCATATCGGCTCCAGCTCGGATCCGTGGCTGCTTCCTATCGACGACTGTTGTGAACTTGCGAGAGCTGAATCCTCAGACGATCTACATTTTTTTATACAACCTCGCGAAGTTTTTATTAATTCGTCGCAATGTTTACAGGGACGGATGGAAGATTTCCCGGGTGTCCCAACCATGTCCCAACCACACATGGCGACCCACCCCGAGAGATAAAGCATACTTCGCTACGTTGTGAGCTTCGACATTCGAGCTCCTAAATTCATGACTAAACTTACAAAAAGCAAAATCTGAAGAGTGATGTAAAATCTCATGTATGATAGTGCCATAAACTGATGAGTTCTCCTTCTTCAGGTCCTCGACCACCACCTTGCAATCAGAGGCCACATGTACCCGTCTCTGGTAAAGATCATCTGCTAGAGCTAAAGCTGCCCTGATTGCCATCACCTCAAGCGTCGGTGGATCTGCAATATGTTTAATGACCAGCACTGAGGCTCCCAAAAAGACTCCTTCCGAACTTCTGCAGACTGCCCCTACTGCCCCATGTCTGGCATGGCTTGATACTGCAGCGTCAACATTTATCTTAACGCTTCCCTATTCCGGTACCAGCCACCGGTTTGGTCTTGGGATTGATGGAGCTGCCGGCTTTCGACATGTGGAGTTGATAGCCCGGATTTCTGCGAGGTATCTCGTGATGAAACCGTCGACATTATGCGAAGATTGATATATATCTTCATAGATCGCTTTCCTCCTCGCTCCCCAAATGGCCCATAGAGTGACAGTCAAACGCACAAAGGCCTCGCTGTCCAGAGTATCATGAAGTGCAAAAAGCCATTCCCTGGATCCTTCCTCCTGCCTGTCAACCAAATGAATTACCATGTACTCCGGTGCTAGGGCCCATACACCAGCAGCCATCGGGCACATTAACAGGCCATGCTTCCAGGTATCCCTCACTCCACAAAGGTGACAAGTATCTTCAGTAGACATATTTCTATGTTTCAAAAGCTCCCCGGTTGGCATGGATCGCCTCGCAAGCCGCCAAATAAAAAATTTCAACTTCAAGGGGACCTCGATGTGCCAAATTTTGCTCCAGTGATCACCTTCATTATGCAATGTAGAGGGTCCGCCTTGTTCATTCAGCCAGGATTCCCGGCTGTGTTATATACGCATCACCATGCGATAAGCAGACCGTACTGAGAACAACCCCCGGCTCTCCTCGTGCCATGCCTAGAAGTCGTCTACTCTGCGTGTGCAAATCGGTATCTTCAGAATATCTGCTGCATCAAAATGAGTAAATGTAGCCCGAACCAGCTCCTCATTGAAAGGATCGAGATGGACCTAGAGGGGGGGTGAATAGGTACAACTATAAATTTTAATTGTTACTTAGCAATTTTTAGGCAATAATGCGGAATATGAAAGTGAGCCTAACAATTGCAAGTGAAGTACTAAGTGCTAAGCAAGAACACAAGTAGTAAGCAAGCAAACACAAAGTGATATAAGTAAGTGCTAAGAGACAAGTAACCACAAGTAGAGAGTTAGGGTTAGGGATAACCGCAACTCCGGGAGACGAAGATGTATGCCGATGTTCACTTCCTTATAGGGAAGCAACATCACCGTTAGAGAGGTGGATGTTACCACGAAGGCACACCAACGCCACGAAGGCTCACCCTATTCTCCCTTTGAGAAAACACCACGGAGGCGTTTCTCAACCACTAGTGGTAGACCTTGGGGTGGTCTCCAAACCCTCACAAACTTTTCCGGGGGTAATCACAAAGGTCGATTCCTCTCCGAAAGACTCCTGCCGCCAAGGAGTCTCCAACCTCCAAGAGTAACAAGAACGATGGGGAAAAGCTCAAGACTTGCTCAAATCACGAATTCCTTTGGTGCAAAGAAGGAGAAGGAGTGGATCTATCACTTGATCGGAGAACTTATCTCAAATGCTCTCAAATCCCTTGGGGGTCTAAGATTTGGTGTGGAGGAGTGAGAGAGAGAGAGAGAGTGAAATGTGTTCTAGGGTTTGTTCAAAGTGAGTGGTCAGCCCTCTCCCATGGGGAAGAAGGGCTATATATAGTGTGAGAAAAAATATGGTCGTTGCAGTGTAAGTAAATAAGCAGGCCGGACATCCGGGCAAGGGGCCGGACATCTGGCCTGGCAAGCTACAAGGAACAGAGTTGAAACAGAACAGACAACAGAGGGGCTGGACATCTGGGGGCCAAGCCCGGACATCCAGCGCAACAGGAAGGCCCGGACATCCGGCAGACAGCCGGACATCCGGCGTGATTATGAACTAGTAACAGAACCTCAGCTGTTCCATGGTTAGCATAGGCCAGACATTCGGCGTATCAGGAAGTCCCGGACATCCGCGGAGAGCCCGGACATCCGGCGTGGAACAAGAAACCTTCTGGATATGAAGGAGGGCAAGCCCAGACATCCCGCGCAAGAGCCAGATATCCGGGGAGCAGCCCGGACATCCGGCATGAGGCCCAGACATCTGGC
This sequence comes from Triticum aestivum, assembly GCF_018294505.1. Lineage (NCBI taxonomy): Eukaryota > Viridiplantae > Streptophyta > Magnoliopsida > Poales > Poaceae > Triticum > Triticum aestivum. The sequence continues at coordinate 597,433,952 of NC_057799.1, forward strand.
ACTCCCAGAGGCAGAATAAACCAAAGAGGTGTGATAGATCAAATGAGACAAGTAGAAGAGATATCATGGCAAGAGCAAGTCTTTCACCGACCCTATTTATCCCCTCTTAATAATGCGGGATCCTATACTCAAGAAAACAAATGTGAAATCAATTTTTATGCTCCATCCTTGAGTAAAATCACTTGTAAGCTCTTGATCCACACACATCGATGAACCGGGAACTAATACCTGAGATTTACTTGACAACCATTGTTAGTCCCCTACATGTATATTGTCATCAACATCAAAACATGATGTAAGGGCATGATTGCTCTTTCAATCTCCCCCTTTTTGTTTGTGGATGACAACCATACATGTAGTATGATAGATGCAATAAATAATCTTAGCATTGACAATCATGAGAGCAAAAGTACAGAATAAGTTTATGATTCTATTTGCTTTTAGCTCCCCCTCAATGTGTGCATGGAATGACTATGTTAAGAGGTACAATACAATCTCCATAAGGTAGCATATGTAGCTAGATATAAATGTGAGAGACATGCACATATGAAACCACAATAAAGACTTAAAAACATTTCATAACCACAAGATAGTCCAAGATAATATCATAGTCTCACATGATCAAGTACCGAACTAGGTAGCAACATAACAAGTTCGAATAGTAGTTAACACGAATAGACAACATAACATAGCATGACCTAAGATTACTGCAGGGATACTACTTCTCCCCCTTTGATGGCAACAAGTAAAAAGGGACGAAGAACTAAACGGACTCAATCACTCCTAGCGGATGTCATCATCATCATCAAAGAACTCGGGGTACTCGACACGAGATGGAAAGCCGAAGGTGGACGAGGATGGAGCCGCGGAAAGAGGATCATCATCGCTGACGGGACTCGCATGGTCACGGAGGCGTTGTTTGAGCTGATTCTTGGAGATGACAAGGCGCTTCTGAACATCATGATTCTGCTGACAGCTGAAAGTGATTGCCTTCATGATAGCAGACTGAGCCTTGCCCAAGAATGATGCAAGACGGCCACGAGGAGCGGTCGAGGAAGATGGAGCAGAGGAACCAGTTGGCGGATTCCCACTAGCAGACCTCCTAGACTGAGTAGGAGCAGCAGTCTGGGCACTAGCCACCACACGCATGTGAGGAGGAGGCGTCCAAATAGAGTGCACAACAGTCTTAACCACCTCAAAGGGAGCAGTGTGATCAATCAGTGCCTGAATAAATGGAGCATGAGGAAACTGGCGCGACTGTATGAAGCTGCAAAGACGAATCATGCCAAATGAAATGGGCTGAGTCCAAGGGCAGAGTGGGTTCGTCAAGCATTCGAACCATCAAGTCAATACAGTAGTTGCGAGCCCTTGAGCGATCTCCCTTCTTAGGATAGAGGGTGCGAAGCACACACTAATAAAGGATGAAGTAAGGAGCACGGAAGATGGATACCTCATTGAGAGGATATCCACGTTCCTCTTCAGTGAGCAGAGAGGTAGGCTTCACCAGAGGCAAGCAAGCATCAATCCCTTTGGGCTTATACTCTGGATCCATACTGTGAATGCAATGTCCAACTCCAGAGAGGCCCAAAATCTGAACAAACCGATCATAGGTGATACTCAGTGTAGTGTCATCGGTCATCCATGTGAGAGTGTTGTCCGGACCAAAGAAACAGGTGGCATAGAACTGAAGAATGGCAGCTTCATTCCAATCACACCTGAAGGTCATAGCAGGACCTAGGGTCATATCATCAATGATCTTGACCGGATTGTTAGGAAACATGGCCGGATGGTCGCGTAGGAATTGGAGATCCACGTATTTGTGAGGAGCAAGACCTCGACCATGAACAAAACTAGAGTAGAGATCCTGCTGCATACGAGTCTGGAACCGAGGATCCTCGGCATCAGCCACCATCTCATATTGATTGACATCCCGACAAAACACAAGATATTGACCTGCCCCCACAGTAGTGAAGTCGTGAGTGGGGCGATCCCCGCTGTCAGGAAGCTCCATGGAGATGTGACGGCCATGGACAACGGGCCCACGAACTTGAGGCACCGGCGCCCTCCTAGTACCAGGCTTGGACTGTCCAACGGAATGTCTTGGTGCACTGACATCCTCTTCCTCCCCAACATAGTCTGCATCATCTGGATCCGAGGCCGACGGACTAGTGGATGGTGCCCGCTTCTTCTTCTTGGTGGTGGTCTTCTTCTTCTTAGGCCGAGCATGCTCATCGGAGTCGGCTGAGCCTTGCTGGCGAACAACCCGGGAAGAAGGCTCGGGCCGATTGGGACCGCAGTTCTTGGTTCACGCCATGAGGAACTCCGGCGGTCACTCCCACAAGACACCGGTCCCTCCCAAGGGATTCACACCACAACCCAAGAAATGGATTGGATAGAATCATAGATCGGGAGGAGGAGAAGATGTGAGCAGGAGATCGGGGCCGGAGCTCGGAGGAGAGGGCCGGGGCAGCACCGGAGTGACGGCCCGGCGGCGGTGGCTATGAGGCAGGATGTGGAGAGGAAGGAAAGAAGTGAGGAACTGCCCCCACATCCCACGCCCCTCCCCAGTTATTTGTGGCTGCGGGCGACGGGCCGGACATCCGGGGCAAGGCCCGGATATCCGGCGAGCGGAAGTCAGAGAACAGAAGAAGCAGCGCCAATGGGCCGGACATCCGGGTACAAGCCCGGATATCCGGCGTGAGGAAGTCAGGCAGCATGGGTTCAGGGCCCGGATGTCCGGCCACTAGAAGTGGTTGATGATCGTTTTGAGTGGCCCAGGGCCCGGATGTCCGGCGGGGGAGCCGGATGTCCGGCCACTGGACAGAACAGCAGGGCAAGGGAGAGATGTGAAGGGGGGCAACAAGTATAATTTGATATAGACTCCGCCAAGGAGTTTTTAGAGATTAATAGGGGTGAAAACCTGAGAAATCTAAGGCCATACTAAGATGTACTAACAACCAAAATTTATTAAGCAAAGAGAGGTCCATACAAGCATTGTACAAGCGGTGACTGAGGTCACCATGTTTGAGCATATGGAACATAGTACCGCAAAGATGTAGGCTTTGAGCACATGGTCACAACTCCATCATGTTAAAGTACCCTAGTTCGAAAACTAAGATAACTTTGAGAGTGTTTGTTCTATTTATGCATTATGTAAGGTGAGAGTACTCATGAATTGAATGTCTCCCCCTAAATATATGCCTACATCAAGACAAGACATTAAGTTTATGCATGAATGGGTACTAGATTTCACATAATGTTGTCAAGCTCCAAGATACCAAGTTCACGCCCAAGTTGACAAAACCTTGCTTCGTCCAATGGCTTGGTGAAAATATCTGCAAGTTGCTTATCTGTGCCAACATGAGCAATGTCAATATCACCCTTCTCCACATGATCTCGCAAGAAGTGATACCTAATATCAATATGCTTGGTGCGGGTATGATCTTTGGGATTCTCGGCAATATTGATGGCACTTTCATTATCACATAGAAGAGGCACATGTCTATAGGTGATACCGTAATCCTTCAAAGTTTGCCTCATCCATAGTAATTGAGTTGCACAACTGGCGCTTGCAATGTATTCAGCTTCTGCGGTAGAGAGGGCAATGCAATTTTGTTTCTTTGAGGACCAACTTACCAAGGAGCGTCCAAGAAACCGACATGCACCGGAGGTGGACTTACGATCCACTTTATCTCTGGCCCAATCCGCATCCGAGTACCCAATGAGATCAAACTTAGCATCCTTGGGGTACCATAGACCCAACTTTGGGGTGTGAACAAGGTATCTAAGAATATGCTTAACCGCCTTATGATGACTTTCCCTAGGGAAAGCTTGAAATCTAGCACACATGCATACACTAAACATGATGTCTGGTCTAGATGCACAAAGATAAAGCAATGAACCAATCATAGAGCGGTAAATAGATGGGTCGAACGGAATACCATTTGTGTCTTCAGTGAGCGCAATTATGGTTGGCATAGGTGTCTTACATGGACTAGCACCAGACATGCCAAACTTCTCTAGGATATCCTTGAGGTATTTTTCTTGGGACAAGAAAATTCCTTCTTGAAATTGTTGAATTTGAAATCCGAGGAAGAACTTCAAATCCGCATTGAGTGACATTTCAAAATTCTTGGTCATGAACGCCGCAAACTTCTTGCACAAATGAATGTTAGGAGAACCAAAAATGATATCATCTACATAGATTTGGCATAAGATCAAGTCACCCTTGTCCCTCTTAGAAAAAAGAGTGGGATCGATCACCCCTCTCACAAAACCATCATCGAGTAAAAACTTCTTAAGATGATCATACCAAGCACGAGGTGCTTGTTTGAGGCCATACAAAGCCTTATGAAGTTTATACACATAGTCTTTGTGATCGGGATCAACAAACCCAGGTGGTTGTGATACATATACTTCTTCTTGTAGAGGACCGTTAAGGAAAGCACTCTTCACATCCATTTGATGTAATGTAAAGAGATAATATCATCGGTAGTCATAGAACTTGCGCTTGATGTTTAGTTTGGTGCTAAAACTTCAAAAATACGGATTTGTGGTTATTCAACTTGCATTCTCGTGCAAATACGGTGCTTCCTCTTGTACCCAACCATATGGAATGCCCACATGACGTGCCAGGCTGGCGAAGGTCCACCTGTCAGTGGCTGGGGTGCAGAAGACGTTGGGTGACCCTTGCACAATTTTTTGCTGAAAACATCCTCGCAATTTATTTAACTACGCACAAAAGACATCAAATGTAACGGAAAAAGGGCTTAGGCAGGTGGGGTTTGAACCCACGACCTGCTAATTAAACACTCAAACGTACATCCATCCCATCAGTGCAAGTTGACGCTGAAATATACAACGAAAATTTGTTTATTTATTTACACTGAAGTTTGTCCAGGCCTACTCAGATAAATAGGCCCACATGTCTACCAGGGTAATTTAGGGGTAGGACACAAGTCAGTGAGATACTAACATTGGGTTAGCCTAATCAACACAGTTCCTACCTGTCAGTGGGTTAACCATCGGGCGTATGGATAATTTTGCAGAAAAAAAGGGTGCAAATAGATTGGACCTCCCAACCTCAGGAATGGAACAGCAGGAGCTAACCACTACACCATGTACTATCTCTGTAAAGAGAAACACTGAATTTTATATTTTGACCACGACAACTACTGGTATTCAGTTTTTTTTTCCGGACCAAATTTCTGTTAACCAGTCGGTCACCTAAAATTTTGGTGGTCCCCTGAAAATTTGTGATCGCCCATTTTTTTCAATTTAAACGATAGAAACTATGTCAAATATAATATCTTTCGTCCGCATACAATATCAGAACGACGCAGTTAGCTTAGTGGTAGGGTCTACGGTTCTATTCCGGTATTGTGAAATACTCCCTCCGTTCCAAAATACTTGTCGTGGTTTGTACTAAAACCACGACAAGTATTTTGAAACAGAGGGAGTATATATTTGTAGGTTGTTCATGCTCATTTAGAAGAAAAAAATGTTCTTGGTGCTGCAACAATGAATTGAACTTGCAATCTTCTATAAGAGAGTAGTCGAGCGGACCACTGTAATAGGAAGCACTTACTTAAATTGTTTGTTAAAATAAATATATTTAGACATTAAAAATATTTGAATTCAAAATTTGTTTCAAAATTTTGGGCGAAAAAACTGGAATTGCCGAGATATTTTGAAACCCGAATTTTCCGGTCCCTTCGATAAGAAAAAGGGAACTGAAAAATCTTGCTCCTGGAAAAGTTTCATACATTATGGGTTGAACATTATACATTTTGACGCGGTCATTTGGAATTTCATTTGGAAAAAATTTGGCAAAAAAGGTGAGATTTTTCGAAAAATGGTTTTCTGCCGAACCCGGGAAAAAAGGAATCTAGAAAAACCTACGTCAAATATATAACCAAGTGTATCTCTCTATAGGCATGAATGTGTAGTTGGTGCAGTGGTTGGCTAGCGCATGCGTGTATATGAGGTTAGGAGTTTGAATCCTTGCGCACTCTTTTTATTCTCATTTCCCCGGCCGCTTCATGCTGACAAGTGGAACCCACACATGTTATTCAGCAACTTTTTCTTAATTAAATATAAAATGAGCAGTGCTTCTGCAGAAAAAAACACGTGTTGCCCGATCTGTTCCGGTCACTGACAATGGGTCACAGCCATGCGGGCATGCCCAAGCGCGAGATTCATCTGAATACGAGCGAAGTGACCGTATTTGCACTAGAACGCAAGTTGAATGACCATAAATCCGTATTTTCAAAGATTTAGCACCAAACTGAACATCGAGCGCAAATTCAATGACTCGCGGTGATATTACCTCTAATGTAAAACCATTGAAGCAGCATAAGCAAGTAAGATGCAAATGGATTCAAGACGGGCAACGGGGGCAAAATTCTCACCAAAGTCCAAACCTTCAACTTGTGAGTACCCTTGTGCCGCTAACCTTGCCTTGTTGCGGATGATTACACCATTCTCATCTTGCTTGTTCTTGAAAATCCAATTTGTTCCAATGACGTTGTGTTTCGTAGTTGGCCCCTTGACTAATGACCACACTTGGTTGCGCTCAAAGCTGTTCAACTCTTCTTGCATAGCAACGAGCCAATCATTGTCCATTAATGCCTCTTGTACCTTGAGAGGCTCAACATTAGACACAAACGAGAAGTGAGCATAAAAGTTGGTCAATTGTTTACGAGTGACTCTACCTTACGATATGCCGGTGAGAATTTTGTCAACATCAACACGATCGGCCACTCAAGGCATGATGGAGGTTAAGGTTTCGCGAGGTTCAATTTCATGTCCGTCATCCACGTCCTCAACATATGGATCATTAATGTGTGGTGGAAGATCTTCTTCTTCATCTTGCATTTGTTGAGGTTCATTGTCCATGATTGCACTTTCTTGTTCTTTCCCTTGAGGATGATCTTGTTCTTGATGATTATCATGGAGAGGAACTTGATCATCGTCTTGTACTTGGACTACGGGGATTGGTTGAGTAATAGGAGCTTGTGGTGGTACGGGCGCTGAAGTAGTTTGATGATGTGTGAAGCTTCCATCTTCTTCTTCATCATCATGAGGTTCTTGTTCCATTGGAAGAAGTGCACCAACGCCCATGGTCAAGATATCTTGAGAAGAATCTTCTTCACCTACATCACTTAGATCAACTTTCTCCCCATGGGAGCCATTAAATTCATCAAACACCACGTCACAAGTTTCTACAACACATCCATTGGATTTTTTGTAGACTCTATAGGCGTGAGAGTTTGATCCATATCCAACAAATATGCCCTCAATGGTTTTAGATTGAAATTTTCCTAACCGCTCTCTTTTGTTGAGGATGAAGCATTTGCACCCAAATACACGAAAGTACTTGACATTTGGCTTGTTCTCGGTTAGGAGCTCATATGGAGTCTTTTCCAATATAGTGCGGAGGAAGAGCCGGTTTGATGCATGGCATGCGGTGTTGACAGCTTCGGCCCAAAAACTATGTGGTGACTTGTATTCATCCAACATGGACCTTGCCATCTCCACAAGTGTGCGGTTCTTCCTTTCTGCCACACCATTTTGTTGGGGAGTGTATGGAGCTGAATATTGATGCTCGATCCCTTCATCACTAAGAAATTCTTCCAAGGTGTAGTTCTTGAACTCAGAGCCATTATCACTTCTTATTGCTAAGATTTCTTTGTCAAACTTGCGTTGAGCTTCTTGGCATCCTTTGACTTGAGGAAGAAGACCCATGTATATCTTGAGTAATCGTCAACAATGACAAGCCCATACTTTTTCCCACCAAGACTATCCCATGAAGGAGGCCCAAAAAGATCCACATGAAGGAGCTCCAAGGGTCTTGAAGTAGACACAATATTCTTGGGTGGGTGCTTTGATTGATGTTGCTTCCCGGCTATGCATGCACTACACACACGATCTTTCTCAAAAGAGACATTTGTTAGTCCAAGGATGTGATTACCCTTTAAGAGATCTTGAAGATTTCTCATGCCGACATGGGCTAGCCGGCGATGCCATAGCCACCCCTTGTCGGCCTTGGCCATTAGAAAAGTTTCATGGAATGTGTTCTCTTTCGAGAAACCAACCGTGTAAAGGTTGCCATCCAACTCTCCAACAAAAGCCACTTCGAGAGTATCTCTCTTAAAGACTTTCACATCCGTTAGTCCAAATAGTGTATCATAACCAACAGAAGCCAATTGGCGAACAGAAAGCAAATGATATTTAAGGGATTGGACAAGCATGCCATTTGCAAGAGACATGTCATTTGTGATAGCCACCTTACCCAACCCGAGTACCTGTCCTTTTGATCCTCCACCAAACATAATGCTCATAAATGGTTGAATAGCTTCCATGAAATCGTAGAGCAATTTGCTATCTCCGGTCATATGATTGGTACATCCACTATCAATCACCCATTTTACTCCACCAGAGAAGGCAACCTACACACAATTATTACTTGGTTAGAGGCACCCATTTTGCAATGGGACCTCTCAAGTTAGTCACAAGGGTCTTAGGGACCCAAATAGCATAAAACCGAAATGCATTTCGAGGACCAACAAACTTTGCATAAACTTCTCCATCCTTAGTCTTACGAAGTACATAGGATGGAGGCATGAACTCTTTTGGCTTGTTGAGAGTGGGCATGCCCCTTGTGGCCTTCCCACTAACAACCTTACCTTTCTCCTTGTGCCCTTATCGTACAAAAGTTTCTTTTAGAGGGGTGGTGCACTTTTGAGAGGACGTCTTCTTCTTGCTTGTGCTTGGGTCAAACCTAAGTCCCTCTTTGGCAAACACTTCATTGTGTTGGCTCAACACCTCATTAAGGTTCTTTTGCCCTTGAGCACATGTCATGAGCCCTTTCTCAATTTGAGCCTTGAGAAAATGATTCTCCTCAAGAATAGATGCTAGATCACTACTAGAGTTAGTAGTACAAGCATCAACATTGATAATAGGAGAAGAGTAAGCCTTGGCTAGAGTTTGAAGATAAGTAAGCTTGAGTGTCTCAAAACTCTTTTTAAGAAGGGTGAGCTCTTCTTCCTTAGTCTTGAGGGACACGGATAGGAGCTCACAATCCTTAGAGACAGAAGCATTAGACTTCTCAAGCTTACTTTTATCATTCATCAACTCTTCGCAAGAGTCAATAGCCTTTTTCAAGGAGGCAAGATCTTTAGTATGAACATCAATGTTTGCACCATTTTTAAGCATAGTTCATCATTTCGTGCTTCCTCATATTGGACTTTCCGCTCAAGGATTTCATATTTTTCCTTTTCCTCGGTTACGAGGGTTTCGAGTTCCTTAATGAAAATGGTGTGCTTACTCACCATCTCCATAAGCATACGAAACATAGTGAGCTTCTTTCCTTTAAGGGATCACATGAACTTATTTAGTTTAGCAAGCATAGGATCATTTATATCATCATCCTCATAACTATCCTCCGCATCAAGATACTCATCACTAGGAGTAGGAGGAGTGAAAAGAGGAGGGTTTGATCGTGGGGTTACCTTGACCTTGTCAGGAGAGTGTTGGTCCTCTCCATCTTCTACCACGGCCTTTGCCGTGAGGCGCTTGTGAGCGTTGCCCTAGTAGTCCTTCATGTAGTTGTAGGTGACAACATCACCACTCTTGTTGACTAGCCTCAATGTGTTTTGAGAATCTTGAGCAACTCCGGCAACACCACTAACATCATCCGGATCGGATTCTTCTTGAGCAACCATTGCTTTCCCATCTCTATTCTTGAGCTTGGAGTTCAAAGGATTTGGCAACTTCTTCTTGGGAAAGGTCTTGGGAAACCTTGGTTTATCCTCTCTCTTCTCATAAGGGCACTCATTGGAGAAGTGGTTGGTTTCTTCACAGTTGTAGCATTTTCTTACTTTCTTCTTTTGAAATCTTCCCTTGAATTTTCCCGCGCTAAACTTCTTGACAAAGAGAGCCATGTCTTCATATGAAGGGCCCTCATCGGATTCAACCTCATCACCATCTTCATCATCATCTTCTTCTTCTTCTTCTTCTTCACTTTGCTCATATTCACATACATGCTTGGCCTTCAATGCAAGATTGATCTTTGATGTTGGAGTACCATGCATGGCAAGATGTTTTGTAGCATTTGCCTTCGACTCTTCAAATAGTTGGAAAGTGGATATGATGTCATCTGTAGTCATTTCCTTGAAGGCATGGTGTTGTCTTATGTCCCACACCATTTGATGGTGATATGGGGAAAGAGCATGAAGCAACTTGTCCACAAGGAACCGCTTAGTCATGTTGAATCCATCTTGTGTCTTGTCACACTCACATGACTCAATGTCAGCGGTGAGAGTCATGAGACGCTCAAGGAGTTGATTGGGAGTTTCACCTTTCTCCATACAAAAGTTTTGCAATTTCCCCTTGGCAATTTCATATTGAGCACTCCGGAGGGTGGAGGTACCGGTCTTGGATCTTATAATACTTTCCCATAGTTCCTTGGCACTTGTGATGTGTATGAAAGGTCTCCTTTTCTTTTCAACCATACCTCTCCTTATACACATGGTTGCAGTGTCATTGAGATTCTTGTCATAAATTTCTCTTGGTGTAGGATTCTTTGGATCAACCACATGGTAACCATACTCCAAGATCTCCAGCATCTCATCATTTCCATATCAAAGATGATCCCGCATAGCAACTCTCCACAAGGCAAAATCGGAAGTGGCATCAAGTAAAGGAGGTTTGCCTTGAGGGTTATATTTCGGTTTCTCAACTTGGGGTCTTGCATAAAGCCAAGGAACACTGGAGTGTTCATTGCTAGGAGGTTGTTGACCAAGTGACGGAGTAGGCACAGTTGGCCTCAAAGCCGCACCACCCGAAAGTGGTGCAAGCACCGTGGGCAACGTGGCTATTCTCATTTGGACCAAGGCCTCAAGAGAAGCATCATGCTCCTCTTTTTGCTTAGCAAGGGCCCGTTCCAAATCCTCAGAAGTAAAGGACTTGACTTCTAACGAAGCGTCGCCTTTATCCTTCAGATCCGCAACACAGGGAGTCCCATCGGGGTTCATCTCGCTCTAGGGCGGTTAAGCCACAAGAATAGAGCATGAGGCTCTGATATCAATTGAAAGGACCGAGATGGACCTAGAGGGGGGTGAATAGGTACAACTATAAATTTTAATTGTTACTTAGCAATTTTTAGGAAATAATGCGGAATATGAAAGTGAGCCTAACAATTGCAAGTGAAGTACTAAGTGCTAAGCAAGAACACAAGTAGTAAGCAAGCAAACACAAAGTGATATAAGTAAGTGCTAAGAGACAAGTAACCACAAGCAGAGAGTTAGGGTTAGGGATAACCGCAACTCCGGGAGACGAGGATGTATGCTGATGTTCACTTCCTTGGAGGGAAGCAACGTCACCGTTAGAGAGGTGGATGTTACCACGAAGGCACACCAACGCCACGAAGGATCACCCTATTCTCCCTTTGAGACAACACCATGGAGGCGTTTCTCAATCACTAGTGGTAGACCTAGGGGTGGTCTCCAAACCCTCACAAACTTTTCGGGGGGTAATCACAAAGGTCGATTCCTCTCCAAAAGACTCCTGCCGCCTAGGAGTCTCCAACCTCCAAAAGGAACAAGAACGATGGGGAAAAGCTCAAGACTTGCTCAAATCACGAATTCCTTTGGTGCAAAGAAGGATAAGGAGTGGATCTATCACTTGATCAGAGAACTTCTCTCAAATGCTCTCAAATCCCTTGGGGATATAAGATTTGGTGTGGAGGAGTGAGAGAGAGAGTGAAATGTGTTCTAGGGTTTGTTCAAAGTGAGTGGTCAGCCCTCTCCCGTGGGGAAGAAGGGCTATATATAGTGTGAGAACAAATATGGCCGTTGCAGTGTAAGTAAATGAGCAGGTCGGACATCCGGGCAAGGGGCCGGACATCCGGCCTGGCAAGCTACAAGGAACAGAGTTGAAACAGAACAGACAACAGAGGGGCCGGACATCCGGGGGCCAAGCCCGGACATCCGGCGCAACAGGAAGGCCCGGACATCCGGCAGACAGCCGGACATCCGGCGCGATTATGAACTAGTAACAGAACCTCAGTTGTTCCACGGTTAGCAGAGGCCGGACATCCGAGAGAGGGCCCGGACATCCGGGAGAGGGCCCGGACATCCGGCGTATCAAGAAGTCCCGGACATCCGGGGAGAGCCCAGACATCCGGCGTGGAACCAGAAACCTTCTGGATATGAAGGAGGGTAAGCCCGGACATCCGGCGCAAGAGCCGGATATTCGAGGAGCAGCCCGGACATCTGGCATGAGGCCCGGACATCCGGCACTCCCAGAGGCAGAATAAACCAAAGAGGTGTGATAGATCAAACGAGTCAAGTAGAAGAGATGTCATGGCAAGAGCAAGTCTTTTACTGACCCTAGCGATCCCCTCTTAATAGTGCGGGATCCTATACTCAAGAAAACAAATGTGAAATCAATTTTTATGCTCCATCCTTGAGTAAAATCACTTGTAAGCTCTTGATCCACACACATCGATGAACCGGGAACTAATACCTGAGATTTACTTGACAACCATTGTTAGTCCCCTACATATATATTGTCATCAACATCAAAACATGATGTAAGGGCATGATTGCTCTTTCACTCATTTGATGATGAACTAGTCAGCTGGGAGACCATCTGAGGCGGGTCTGCAACAAGTGAAGTAATGGGTCTCTTGAAACTGTCACGGGGAATCCAGTTTTGATGCCATATGTTGGTGGTTTCACCATTCCCAATTCTCCTGGTAACTCCCTACGTTAAGATGTCCCACCATCAAGTATCGCCCTCCATATCTGGGAAGGATGCGTCCCCAGCTCCGCCTCTAGCAATGTACTGCTTGGATAGTAAACAACTTTCAGAATTTTGCCAATCAAGGACCTTTCCTCTATCAACAGCCTCCATGCCTGGCGAGCAAGAAGAGCTAAGTTGAAAATTTCCATGTCATGAAAACCAAGGCCTCCAAGATGTTTTGGCTGGGTCACGATATCCCATGCTACCCAGGTTGGTTTCCTCCTTCCCTGCTTACTGCCCCACCAGAACTACCGAATGATGGAAGTTATGCTCTCGCAAAGTCCCCTTGGCAATCTGAAACATGACATAGAGAAAACCGGAATTGCTTGGGCAACCAATTTAATCAAAACCTCTTTACCTGCTGCAGATAAAAGCTTTTCCATCCATCCTTTTATTTGCTCCCAAACACGGTCTCTCAAGTATTTGAAAATGCCATTCTTCGAGTGACCCACATCCGTAGTCATGCCTAGATACCTTTCACTCAATGATTCGTTGTGGACTTGCAAGGTATTCTTGACCGCCTCTCTCAGTGTCTCGGGACAACCCTTGCTGAAGAATATGGATGACTTGTCGTGATTTATCCTTTGCCCAGATGCACCACAATAAGTATCAAGTAGGTGTGACACCACTCCAGATCCCTCTACGCTCGCCTTGAAAAGCAACGGGTTGTCATCTGCAAACAGAAGGTGGTTAACAGCGAGCGTCGTCGGAGCCACCTTGATGCCTACAAACGATGACGAAGAACTGGATTTGAGGAGGCATGAAAGGCCCTCTGCTGCAATCAAGAATAAGTAGGGGCAGATTGGGTCTCCCTGCCGAATACCTCTCGTTGTCTGAAAGATTCAAGTTTCTCACCATTGAAAAGCACCGAGAAACTTACCAATGAAACCATACTCATCACAGTGTTTATCCATTGACCTGCAAAACCAAGCTTTGCCATGATGGCTCTCAAGTATCACCACTCCAACCTGTCATAGGCCTTCATCATGTCGATATTTAATGCACAAAAGGAATTATCTTTTGACCTAGATCTCTTCATGAAATGTAGACACTCATAGGCACATATGATGTTGTCAGTTATCAACCTTCCTGGAACGAAGGCTGACTGTTCCTCCGAGATTATGTCAGGTAAAATAATTTTCAATTTGTTTGCTATCACCTTTGAGGCTATCTTGTATAAAACATTGCAAAGACTTATTGGCCGGAACTGGGATAATACCGTTGGGCTTGTTACCTTGGGGATTAATACCAAAACCGTGTCATTGATGCACTCCGGGCTTTCTTCTCCTCGTACTATCCTCAAAACAATATTCGTGACTTCGTCTCTGCATATGTCCCAATGGCGCTGATAAAAATGAGCTGGAAAACCGTCAGGGCCCGGCGCTTTTGTAGGGAACATCTCGAACAAGTCATTTTTCACTTCGTCCTTAGTGTATGGAGTCCACAAAGCTGTGTTCATTTCGTCAGTTACCTTCTGAGGTACATGCTGTAAAACAGCCCCCATGTCCTGTACCCCCTCGGATGAGTATAAGGTTTGATAAAAATCATTGGCCATAGCCTTCAACTCCGCAGGGTCAGCTATCACCGCGCCAAGGGAATTCTGTAGAGCCTTTATCATGTTTTCTTCCTCCGTATAGTAGCTCGTAGATGGAAAAATCTGGTGTTCCTGTCACCGGCCGACAACCATTCAACTCTGGCCCGTTGGTGCCACATGATTTCCTCTCGGTGGTCCATCTCAATCAACCTTTCATTGACTTTTAGTTCCACATGGGTTGGCCCTGTCCTCGCTGGATCACTCCTGAGCTCTTCTAGCAAACTCTTCAGATGCTTTATTTCTTTCCGAACACTGCCAAAGGTATCCCTGCTCCATCTATTCAATCCCTTAGATAGGTTGTCCAATTTTTGTTGCATCTCTTTCTACAGATAAACACAGTTGTCCAGAGCACCAGCCGGTTGTGAGCTGGTGTTTGAACCCTTAATGCGATTCCCACATCAATTCGTATTTGAAAGGTCGTTGCATAAGCACCTCATCCGCACCTCCAAAATCAATTAACAAGGGTGAGTGGTTTGAAGTAGACCCTGTAAGGTGTGAAACAGATGCCGAAGGGAACTTGGCCATCCATGCAGCATAACTAATGCTCTGTCTAGTCTGCATCTTGTGTAGCTTCCCCCTGAAACTTTCTTCTCAAAAATCCAAAAATTAACCTTGAAGCCCAAGTCTAGCAACATGCAAATATGTGTGGTGTCTCGAAAAGCCTGTATTTGGGCGTTACTACGTTGCCCCACCCCCTCATGTTCTTCCAGACATAACACTTACTTGAAATCGCCCATGCACAGCCATGGGAGAGTACTCAAAGTGCTGATGTTCTTCAACACTGTCCAAGTATGATGCCTCAAGTGCGTCTGTGCCTCACCATAAACACATGTTAACCTCCATTTATCATTGTTACTTTCCTCCACCGAAACATCAAGATGATAACAAGAGTAACCAAGAATCTCTACTTTTATTGAATTATTCCAAAAAAGACCGATACCACCACTTCGACCTTGACTACTAACAACATATGAATTATCAAAACCCTAAGTACCTGCCAATGCTTCTACCCTAGACCCATCTATCTGTGTTTCAACTATGCATAGTAGGGTAGGGAAAAATTTCTTCGCGAAGTCGCGAAGCTCTCGAACTGTCGCGGCTTTGCCAGCACCGCGACAGTTCCAGCAGAAGGCACTCATTGGCCTCTGCGGCGCCCATCGTTCGGGCCTGCCAACTTTAGATCTCCTTTCGCTTGCACGCTGTTTTTTGCCGGGATGTTCTTCTCTGCTTCCACTATCACCTTCGCCCTTTTTGGGTCCTGTTTGCCGCTCGGGCTAGGAGGAACCTCAGGAGAAGGTAGTGCCAATTGACTAGTCCGTTCGGTGTTAACTGAATCTGCCACTGGTAGCCCAAGATCTTCTCCATGCCTCAGATCATCCTCATAGCCATCATGGCGCGAGCTTTCTGGCGCTTCCCTTCCGCGGCCTCCGCCACGTCCTCTTCTACGTCCCCCTCTTCGGCCGCGCCCGTTCCCAGGTCCACACCCGGTCCGCATTGTCCAAGATGCTCGCAGGTCCTTGAAGATCAATGCTGACGGTGGATGAATTCATGTACCGTGTTCCTTGAAAAGGTGACCCAGCATACCACATACCGCACACCAATCAGGGAGCTTCTCATACTTGACCCGATAGATGTGGCGCTTTCCATCACGTATCATTGATACTTCTGTCGGTGTCAATACCGGCCGATCTCGGGTAGGGGGTCCCGAACTGTGCATCTGAGGATCAAAGGTAACAGGAAGCGGGGGACA
Source organism: Triticum aestivum (assembly GCF_018294505.1). Classification (NCBI taxonomy): domain Eukaryota; kingdom Viridiplantae; phylum Streptophyta; class Magnoliopsida; order Poales; family Poaceae; genus Triticum; species Triticum aestivum. Next base: position 597,450,103 of record NC_057799.1, read on the forward strand.
CGATGTTTACCCAGGTTCGGGCCCTCTTAATGGAGGTAATACCCTACTTTCTGCTTGATTGACTTTGATGAGTATAGGGGTTACAAGAGTTGATCTACCTCGAGATCATAATGGCTGAACCCTAGATGTCTAGCCTGTATGATTGTGATTGCCTCTACGGACTAAACCCTCCAGTTTATATAGACACCAGAGGGGCCTAGGGTTGTACAGAGTCGGTTTACAAAGAAAGGAATCTTCACATCTGAACGCCAAGCTTGCCATCCACGCAAAGGAGAGTCCCAACCGGACACGGGAGATGGCCTTCTTTCTTGTATCTTCACGACCCATCAGTCCCGCCCATGTCACATAGCCCGGACGCCCGGAGACCCCCTAATCCAGGACTCCCTCAGTAGCCCCTGAACCAGGCTTCAGTGACGATGTGTCCGGCGCGTAAATTGTCTTCGGCATTGCAAGGCGGGTTCCTCCTCCGAATACCCCAAAGCAGTTGAACAGAAGAACTGTATCCGGCTCTGTATAATAGTTACAACCCTGAACCACAAGGGCAAAATACTTAAACAAAATAAGCCATGTCTACTGACAGCTCTTTTTGGCGAGACGCTACGCCCAGCCTTATTATTATTTTGAACCGTTTTTTAGCCTCCCGCTTCGCGTTTCGAGGCGCGGTCTTCATTGACACGTCTTGTCAAAGCAGAGATCGTGTCCCCTTATTGCGGGATTCTCATCAATACGGGTTTGGGTAATCCAACTGTGCCATTCGCATGGCCCCTTGGGAACAGGAAAGTTTTAAGGCCTGTGGGGGGGTGCTTGACATTCACCGCCTTTATAAGAGGATAAGGATCCATCTTTTTACCCCCACGCCTTTCTCCTTCCTCAGCCCTTCCATCCTCGAGCTCCAGCGCTCAAGTCCCAATCTTTCCCATCGCCACCAAATACTCCAGCCATGTCCGGATTCGGCTCGCAAGGCAAGTGGATGGCCTCCTCCATGACGGAGAAGGACATCAAGGAACTCCGGGAGGCGAGGTACTTGACGGCGGAAATCAGACACAGACTCCCTGCCAAAGAGCAAGTTATCCCCACTCAAGAGCCCGGTGAGAGGGTTGTGTTCCTCCCTCACTTTCTCCGCGTACTAGGGTTTCCCCTACATCCCTTTGTCCGAGGTCTCATGTTCTATTACGGGCTAGATTTTCACGATCTGGCCCCGAACCCCTTCCTCCACATCTCGGCGTTTATCGTCGTGTGTGAGGCATTCTTCCGCATCCCTCCACACTTCGGCCTGTGGCTTGAGATTTTCAATGTGAAGCCGAAGGTGGTCGACGGGCAACACGCGGATTGTGGCGGTTCCATGGTGAGCAAGCTTCCCAAAGTTATCTGGCCCAAAGAGCCCTTTGCGGAGACCATCAAGATATGGCAGTAGGAGTGGTTTCATATCACTGAACCCCGCGGCACCAAGTGGGCGGCTGCCCCTGCATTTAGATCCGGACCCCTGCTGCAGCTTGCGTCATGGACCAACAAGGGTCTGTACTAGGGATCATCCGACGAGGTGCTGATGCTGAAAAAGCGCATCAAAAGTATCATAGAGAAGGACACCAGCCTCACTGATGTGATCCAGGTGATGCTCATCCGCCGGTCCCTTCCCTGCCAACGACGGCCTCTCCGCATGTGGGAGTTCAATCCGGAAGGGCCACGGACCCTGAAGCAATTCTTCGGCACGACGCATGGAAAGATCTGGAAGCTACTTTTCAAGACTCAAAAGTCGTGGCCCAGGACGTCCGAGGACATCGGCCTCGGCTGCAATCATCCAGCCTCCCCAGTAAGTGCTTTATTTCTGAACATAACATACTTCATTAATCAAAAGAGGGGGGCACTAAGAATTCCATCCTGTAAAACAGGGCTGGACAAAGAAGGCGGAGCGGATCAGATGTCCAGCTCCATTGCCCGAAAACCCAGCAGATCCTCTTCTAATCAGGATGCTGGTCCCGGCGCCCTATCAGGCGCCTGAGAAAAAGGTCAAGAAGAAGAACAAGGAAGCCAAAGATGGTCTCCGCCGCAAAGGTACTTCGAACGCGATGTTTGGAGATACCAAAACTCACTCCTCCAAGGAGGATGAAGTCGAAGAGGAGGAGGAGGCCGACAGCAACCTTTCTCCGAAGGGGAAGAAGAAGAAAAGGGCGGCCTCGGAAGATCCAGAGGTGGAGGCGCCCAAAAGGGGAAAAATATCCCTCTCAGACGGCTTGGATTCGGTCGTCGAGGCCATCCCCGAGTGGCGCCCCAGGCCGAAGCCCCTTGCCAAATCGTAAGTATCCGAAGATGCCGTACATAAGTCCAGTCTTGATGATTATGGTATTAACGTTTTGTATGGTGTAGTCCGGCCCGCGATCTTCCCCAACAATCATCGGAGGGGAACTCTTTGGATCTGAGGACGATGGAGAGTGAATCACATTCACGAGCCTCCCCGCCTATCGCCACGGACGACACCGAGGTGTTGTCCCGAAGGGCCTCTCCGGGGCACGGGGTGGTACGGGAAGCCACCAAAATGGCACCAGAGGGTAACACCTCGGCTGCCGAAAACACGGGGGGAACAATCCCCTCAAAGGCTGACGGCGGGGGCCTAGACCAGTCTGGCCCCCAGCCAAACACTATTCCGAAAACCCAAGTGGCTCCGGAGTCGAATAAGCGACCCCCCTCAAGGGAGGGGGGAGTGCCAACTCCCGCGGCAACCTCCACTAATCCGGAGGTGCCGAACACATTGATGGAGGCACTACAACGTGCTTCCATCGTGGAGGAGCACCGCACCCTAATGGATGTGGTGATTGAAAAGGTTCAGTCCGCCAAGAGCGGGCTGAACGAGGCCTTCACTAGCCTGGTAACAGGCTTCGAGGTATGCAATGTAATATTCCTGACCGCTTTTCATATGAAAAAGATGCCTGTGTATAGATAGTAGCCCCTGAGACTCTGATCGTCCCTTTTTTTGAAAAAGGGGCGGACAGAGGATCAATAATTTTCGCAGGAGATAACATACTTTGATATGTTGAAATGTAGGCTTCACTATTAGGGGTGACCGCCCAGGCCGCCGAAGTATGCGAACTTAAACGTAAGTTGGGGATGGCCGATGAGGATCTCGTCTGCATCAAGAGATTTGATGAGGCGCAAGGTATGTTTTAGAACATTCCGTTCATGCCTATATTAATATGCAGATCTTGAGTCAAAGCTCATGCGCTGCTATGTGTATGATTGCAGGCAGCGCGGCTGCGGTTGAGGCCCTTAGGGGCGAACTTACCCAGGCCAAGGAGCAGGCAAGGGTGAACAAGGTGGCCGATGATAAAGCGGCCGAGGACTTGAAGTCCAAGCAGGTTGTCCGCTGCCAATACGAGGAGCAGGTAACCGAAGTGGAGCAGACGCTCAAGGACGCCGCTGACAAGTGCAAGTCCCTAGAGAAGAAGAGTAAAGCCCAGGCGACCGATCTTGCCAAGGCCCTTAAAGAGGCCGAGGAGGCGCGGGCCGAATGCCAAGCGGCGCGTGAGGAGATTAAGCAGGTCAGACAAATAGCGGCTGGTAAGCCCTTTCTCTTACAGAGTAAATTCGGCAATCAGACGTATGTTTTACTCACGCGACTGTGGAGTGCTCCAGACGCCTTTGCGGATCTTCCGAAGAGCGCCGCCGACGCCGCACAGTTCTTCCGGGCCCAGGAGGGGCACGCGACGGAGAAGCTATTCTGGTCCCAGTTCGTGGCGCGGGAGCGCCCCGCGCAACTGAATGACCAGATGGCGCAGTGGGCCGAGCTGCATAGGATGTCCGGATTAGCCATGAGGGACGTCATAGTCCGGCTGTGGCCAACTGAACCCGTTCCGAGCAGCTATTTTGGCCTAGTGCAGCAACTTGTTCATGCACTGCCCCGTATTGACGCGGTCAAGCGGTCGTCATGTATAGAAGGTGCGCGGGTGGCCTTTGCCCGTGTCAAGATGCACTGGGCCAAAATGAAGGCCACCATCATGGCCGTTGAAGGTCCGCCTGGAGGCAAGGACCACCGTACGCCGGAGCGCTATTTTGAAGACGTCCTGGAGGTGCCCGCTTGATAGAGGGCCAGTGCTCAAAGGCCATCATGTTCGAGTGAATGTGTCCGAATTGCCCGGATGTTTGTATAACCCAAAGCTTTGTAATATATTTATGTTGTTTGTCTTTAAAGTGTTTTTCCTCCTGTGCGACCGTTTGTATCCCTGAGAGTTTGCCAGTCGTCAGCTTCAGCCCCCACGTAGATACTACGGGGGTGTTCGGAATAGCACATGACCACACGTTAACCCAACGTCTTGGTCCATAAAGGAGGTGTCAGTGCAGTGAACCAGGCACTCGGACTATATGGCTTTACCACTCTCACTTAGCCATAGGAGTTTGACAATGGGGTTGTAAGGTAGCCCCTGGTGCGTATGCGGCTATCCGAACTTGGGTGCCTTATGCGTGTGACTGGAAGATAACCAGTCCTTCGTGTAATGCGGAAGAAATCGCTAGAGATTTAGTAAGTCGCCGAATTGCTGATCAGCTCTCGCCACATCATGACAGTCAGTTTTCGGCTTTCTCTACTGAGGTGACTGACCGGATGAACCAGAAGCACAATCGCAGTAGTTCTCCCTTTACTACCTTAGCCGAACATGCGGAACGTAAGGTGGTAATCACAGGAGCCGGACAACCCAACTATTGACCAAAGACATGATTCAGAGCCGATGCATATAATGCCATATTCGGGACGCCGAAGTACGCTATAAAGGTGTTCGGACATTTTATTTTCGAAAATGTATGCGGCTGAATAAAGCCCATGGCGATTTAAGTCGTACCAAAGTATACACGCCAATCTGATGTAAAGGGGGAAAACAGATTAAGAAATAAGCCGATACCGAACAAGGTTGGGCGAAACTGTTTCCATTATAGTCTGATTGATACGTCAAAACATAGTTTTACAGAGGATGCGATAAGCATCTGGGCTATTTTACATGCCGGGCACAAAGGAAAGTTGTATATAGGTCCTAAGAAGGAAAGATGATCTTGAAGATCCTTTGGACACTCTGCCGCACGTCTGCGCCGCTTTGCACCTTGGTGTATGATCCTTTGAGAGGATCAACAATTGAGTTTTCATAAGGGGCCTAGACAGGGGTCCTTGTTATCACTAGAAGGCGATGTGGGTTGTAAAGAACCTAAAAAAGAAAAACAAGAAGAAAAAGATGGAAGAATATAAAGGTTAGGATAGGGTTGAGTTGTGCCATGGACCGTGTTTTCCGTATGCCTCCGTCCTTGCCCATGGTATCTTTAGTGCGTAGTTATGTACGTGCGGTACGTATGCCGCCTTCCAGCTGGGGTTTTGACGGAGGCCGGCTTGCTAATCTAGCTCTGGACGAGACGGACTGTCGTTCTGTGGGGCAGACCGGACTCGTTTGATAGTGTCCGGGGGCTTGACTGTTGGAGTAGTATTCGGCTTGATAAGGCCGCCCTTTGCTTCGGCTGCGAGAGCCGCGGTATGCTCCTCGATACGGAGGGAGCGCTCCATGTTTCCATTAACTGTAATAACGTCGCGAGGTCCAGGCATTTTGACCTTTAAGTAAGCGTGGTGCGGGAGCGCATTGAAGCGGGCGAAGGCGGTTCTCCCCAACAATGTGTGATAGCCACTGCGGAAAGGGGCGATATCAAAGATCAGGTCTTCGCTACGGAAATTATCCGGCGAACTGAAGACCAACTCCAGCTTTATGGACCCTGTGCAACAGGCCTCTACGCCGGGTATTACTCCTTTAAAGGTAGTTTTCATGGGCTTGATTCTTGATGAATCGATACCCATCTTGCGGACGGTGTCCTGATAAAGCAGATTAAGGCTGCTACCGCCGTCCATGAGGACGTGCATGAGATGGAATCCGTCGATAATTGGGTCGAGGACCAATGCTGCCGAACCTCCATGACGGATACTGGGTGGATGGTCTCTGCGATCGAAAGTGATCGGACAGGCTGACCATGGGTTGAATTTTGGGGCGACTGGCTCTATTGCATAGACGTCCCTAAGTGCACGCTTGCGCTCCCTTTTGGGGATATGTGTAGCATATGTCATATTCACCGTTTTTATCTCGGGGGTAAATTTCTTCTGTCCCCTTGTGTTCGGTGGGCGAGGCGCTTCATCATCGTCCTCGCTGGGTGGCCCCTTCCCCTTATGTTCAGTGTTTAGCTTGCCGGCCTGTTTAAAGACCCAACAATTCCTGTTGGTATGATTGGCAGGCTTGTTAGGGGTGCCATGAATCTGGCAAGGCCGATCGAGTATTCTGTCCAAACTAGATGGATCATCCTTGTTTCCTTTGAATGGCTTCTTCTGCTGACCGGGTTTAGAGCCACTGAATCCGGCGTTGACCGTTGTGTCTTCGGTATCTTCTTTATTGCTTCGACGCTTGTGTTTGTTGCGTCATGGCTTGCCATTGCCATCCCTGGCTTCGGAGGTGCCACGGTCGGTGGTGCTATTGCTTCTACGAGCTAGCCAGCTATCTTCTCCCACGCAAAAGCGGGTCATAAGTGCGGTAAGGGCTGCCATGGACTTCGACTTTTCTTGGCCGAGGTGTCGGGCGAGCCACTCATCTCGGACGCTGTGTTTAAAGGCCGCGAGGGCTTCGGCGTCCGGACAATCCACAATTTGGTTCTTTTTAATTAAGAACATGGTCCAGAGTTTCCGGGCTGATTCTCCGGGTTGCTGGACTATGTGTCTAAGGTCATCGGCGTCTGGAGGCCGAACATAGGTTCCTTGGAAGTTGTCTCTAAAGGCATCCTCCAAGTCTTCCCAGCTGCCAATAGAGTTTTCTGGGAGGATGTTTAACCAGTGTCGTGCTGGTCCCTTTAATTTTAGCGGGAGGTATTTGATGGCATGGAGATCATCACCACGGGCCATGTGGATATGGAGAAGAAAATCTTTGATCCATACTGCAGGATCTGTCGTACCATCGCATGATTCAATGTTCACGGGTTTAAACCCTTCTGGGAACTGGTGCTCCATCACCTCATTAGTGAAGCATAAGGGGTGTGCGGCGCCTCTGTATCGGGCGATGTCGCGGCGCAGTTTGGATGAAGTATGCGGTTTTCGGCCCGGGTGAGGTTGTGTCTGTCGCGCCAGGCCTGATGGCCATCCTCTCGCATTGGAGCACGCCCCCTTGATCCATAGATTGATCTTGTCTGACCGGCTCTATTGTCCAGGTCATTGCGTAGGTCATATGTATAGCCCGGGGCCGCGACCTCCTTGCCTCAACGGCGGGGTGGCACGGGCTGGTGTTCGGCGTAAGTAGCCGGTCTGTCCCGTCCACGTGGTGGTCGGTTAGGTTCGCCAGTGGGTTTATACTTTGGCGGCATTGGCTCAAAGGCCTCGCCGTTAAATTATGGTAGCAGCTTGCGCTTCGGGTAGCTCTTGGTTGGGCGTTCGAGGCCATATTCCTCGGCTGCCAGGACTTTAGTCCATCTATCATTGAGCGTATCCTGTTCGGCTTGGAGTTGCTGCTACTTCTTTTTTAGGCTTTTCGCAGTGGCGATTAGCCGGCGCTGAAAGCGCTCTTGTTCGAGGGGTTCCTCTGGCACGATGAAGTCTTCGTCGCCGAGGCTCACATCCTCTTCGGAGATCGGTAGGTAGTTACTATCCTCCGAGTCCTCGTTCTCGACCGGATCGTCGGGGTTAACTTGACCATCCTCCCAATCATCCTGTTTGGATGTTGGCTCGACAAGGGCTTAGGGGTCTTCGGCATTCTCCAGAGTGTTATTGTCTCCGGTGCCGGTATTGTTGTCTTTTTCGCGACGCGATTTTGAGCGGCGCCGCTGATGTCGACGCTTTGGAGGTGCTTCAGCAGGCTTGTCCTCAACCGGATCCTTCTTGCCGTCGTCGTCGTCCTCTTTGGGTGTGTCCACCATATACACGTCATATGTGGAGGTGGCCGTCCAACGTCCGGTAAACGGCGGGTCTGTTGGGGTAGTAATTTCAAAAAAATCCTACGCACACGCAAGATCATGGTGATGCATAGCAACGAGAGGGGAGAGTGTCGTCTACGTACCCTCGTAGACCGTAAGCAGAAGCGTTATAACAACGCGGTTGATGTAGTCGTACGTCTTCACGGTCGACCGATCCTCAGCACCGAACGTACGGCACCTCCGCGTTTAGTACACGTTCAGCTCGATGACGTCCCGCGAACTCACGATCCAGTAGAGCTTCCGGGAAGAGCTTCGTCAACACGACGGCGTGGTGACGGTGTTGATGAAGCTACCGACGCAAGGCTTCACCTAAGCACCGCTACGATATGACCGAGGTGGATTATGGTGGAGGGGGCACCGCACACGGCTAAAAGATCAATGATCAATTGTTGTGTCACCAAGGGGTGCCTCCCTCCCCGTATATAAAGGAGTGGAGGAGGGGGAGGGGCCGGCCCCCTATGGCGCGCCCCATGAGGAGTCCTACTCCCACCGGGAGTAGGACTACCCCCTTCCAAGTAGGAGTAGGAGAGGAGAGGGAAGGGAGAGAGGAAGAGAAGGAAAGGGGGGCGCTGCCCCCCCCCCTCCTTGTTCAATTCGGACTAGAGGGGGAGGGGGCGCGCGGCTGCCCTGGCCGCCCCTCCTCTTCTCCCACTAGGGCCCAATAGGACCAATAAACTCCCCGGGGGGTTCCGGTAACCCCCCGGTACTCCGGTATATGTCCGACACCTCCCGAAACACTTCCGGTGTCCGAACATAGTCGTCCAATATATCGATCTTTACGTCTCGACCATTTCGAGACTCCTCGTCATGTCCGTGATCATATCCAGGACTCCGAACTACCTTCGGTACATCAAAACACAAAAACTCATAATACCGATCATCACAGAACTTTAAGCGTGCGGACCCTACGGGTTCGAGAACTATGTAGACATGACCGAGACATGTCTCCGGTCAATAACCAATAGCGGAACCTGGATGCTCATATTGGTTCCTACATATTCTACGAAGATCTTTATCGGTCCAACCGCATAACAACATACGTTGTTCCCTTTGTCATCGGTATGTTACTTGCCCGAGATTCGATCGTCGGTATCTCAATACCTAGCTCAATCTCGTTACCGGCAAGTCTCTTTACTCATTTCGTAATGCATCATCCCGCAACTAACTCATTAGTCACATTGCTTGCAAGGCTTATTGTGATGTGCATTACCGAGAGGGCCCAGAGATACCTCTCCGACAATCGGAGTGACAAATCCTAATCTCGATCTATGCCAACTCAACAAACACCATCGGAGACACTTGTAGAGCACCTTTATAATCACCCAGTTACGTTGTGACATTTGGTAGCACACAAAGTGTTCTTCCGGTATTTGGGAGTTGCATAATCTCATAGTCACAGGAACATGTATAAGTCATGGAGAAAGCAATAGCAGTAAACTAAACGATCAAGTGCTAAGCTAACGGAATGGGTCAAATCAATCACATCATTCTCCTAATTATGTGATCCCGTTAATCAAATGACAACTCATGTCCATGGCTAGGAAACTTAACCATCTTTGATTAACGAGCTAGTCAAGTAGAGGCATACTAGTGACACTATGTTTGTCTATGTATTCACACATGTATTATGTTTCCGGTTAATACAATTCTAGCATGAATAATAAACATTTATCATGATATGAGGAAATAAATAATAACTTTATTATTGCTTCTAAGGCATATTTCCTTCAGTCTCCCACTTGCACTAGAGCCAATAATCTAGAGTACACAGTAATGATTCTAACACCCATGGAGTCTTGGTGTTGATCATGGTTTGCTCATGGAAGAGGCTTAGTCAACGGGTCTGCAACATTCAGATCCGTATGTATCTTGCAAATCTCTATGTCTCCCACCTGGACTTGATCCCGGATGGAATTGAAGCGTCTCTTGATGTGCTTGGTTCTCTTGTGAAATCTAGATTCCTTTGCCAAGGCAATTGCACCAGTATTGTCACAAAAGATTTTCATTGGACCCGATGCACTAGGTATGACACCTAGATTGGATATGAACTCCTTCATCCAGACTCCTTCATTTGCTGCTTCCGAAGCAGCTATGTACTCTGCTTCACATGTAGATCCCGCCACGACGCTTTGTTTAGAACTGCACCAACTGACAGCTCCACCGTTCAATATAAACACGTATCCGGTTTGCGATTTAGAATCGTCCGGATCAGTGTCAAAGCTTGCATCGACGTAACCATTTACGACGAGCTCTTTGTCACCTCCATAAACGAGAAACATATCCTTAGTCCTCTTTAGGTACTTCGGGATGTTCTTGACCGCTGTCCAGTGATCCATTCCTGGATTACTTTGGTACCTCCCTGCTAAACTAATAGCAAGGCACACATCAGGTCTGGTACACAGCATTGCATACATGATAGAGCCTATGGCTGAAGCATAGGGAACACTTTTCATTTTCTCTCTATCTTCTGCAGTGATCGGGCATTGAGTCTGACTCAACTTCACACCTTGTAACACAGGCAAGAACCCTTTCTTTGCTTGACCCATTTTGAAATTTTTCAAAACTTTGTCAAGGTATGTGCTCTGTGAAAGTCCAATTAAGCGTCTTGATCTATCTCTATAGATCTTGATGCCCAATATATAAGCAGCTTCACCGAGGTCTTTCATTGAAAAACTCTTATTCAAGTATCCTTTTATGCTATCCAGAAATTCTATATCATTTCCAATCAACAGTATGTCATCCACATATAATATTAGAAATGCTACAGAGCTCCCACTCACTTTCTTGTAAATACAGGCTTCTCCAAAAGTCTGTATAAAACCATATGTTTTGATCACACTATCAAAACGTTTATTCCAACTCCGAGAGGCTTGCACCAGTCCATAAATGGATCGCTGGAGCTTGCACACTTTGTTAGCTCCCTTTGGATCGACAAAACCTTCTGGTTGCATCATATAGAACTCTTCTTCCAGAAATCCATTCAGGAATGCAGTTTTGACATCCATTTGCCAAATTTCATAATCATAAAATCGTACGAGCACATCCTCTGTCACCCCCACCGCGCTTACGGCTCTATACCCCAACCCAACTTGCTCTGGCCCTGGGTCCTCCCGCATCCGCAGCAATTGCTAACATGATTCGGACAGACTTAAGCATCGCTACAGGTGAGAAAGTCTCATCGTAGTCAACTCCTTGAACTTGTCGAAAACCTTTCGCAACAAGTCGAGCTTTGTAGACAGTAACATTACCGTCAGCGTCAGTCTTCTTCTTCAAGATCCATTTATTCTCTATGGCTTGCCGATCATCGGGCAAGTCAACCAAAGTCCACACTTTGTTCTCATACATGGATCCCATCTCAGATTTCATGGCCTCAAGCCATTTTGCGGAATCTGGGCTCACCATCGCTTCTTCATAGTTCGTAGGTTCGCCTTGGTCAAGTAACATGACCTCCAGAATAGGATTACCGTACCACTCTGGTGCAGATCTTACTCTGCTTGACCTACGAGGTTCGGTAGTAACTTGATCTGAAGTTTCATGATCAACATCATTAGCTTCCTCACTAATTGGTGTAGGTGTCACATAAACCGGTTTCTGTGATGAAATACTTTCCAATAAGGGAGCAGGTACAGTTACCCCATCAAGTTCTACTTTCCTCCCACTCACTTCTTTCGAGAGAAACTCCTTCTCTAGAAAGGATCCATTTTTAGCAACAAATGTCTTGCCTTCGGATCTGTGATAGAAGGTGTACCCAACAGTTTCCTTTGGGTATCCTATGAAGACACATTTCTCCGGTTTGGGTTCGAGCTTATCAGGTTGAATCTTTTTCACATAAGCATCGCAGCCCCAAACTTTAAGAAACGATAACTTTGGTTTCTTGCCAAACCATAGTTCATAAGGCGTCGTCTCAACGGATTTCGATGGTGCCCTATTTAACGTGAATGCAGCCGTCTCTAAAGCATAACCCCAAAACGATAGCGGTAAATCAGTAAGAGACATCATAGATCGCACCATATCTAGTAAAGTACGATTACGACGTTCAGACACACCATTACGCTGTGGTGTTCCGGGTGGCGTGAGTTTTGAAACTATTTCGCATTGTTTTAAATGTAAACCAAACTCGTAACTCAAATATTCTCCTCCATGATCAGATCGTAGAAACTTTATTTTCTTGTTACGATGATTTTCCACTTCACTCTGAAATTCTTTGAACTTTTCAAATGTTTCAGACTTATGTTTCATTAAATAGATATACCCATATCTGCTCAAATCGTCTGTGAAGGTGAGAAAATAACGATACCCGCCGCGAGCTTCAATATTCATCGGACCACATACATTAGTATGTATGATTTCCAATTAATCTGTTGCTCGCTCCATTGTTCCGGAGAACGGCGTTTTAGTCATCTTGCCCATGAGGCATGGTTTGCAAGTACCAAGTGATTCATAATCAAGTGATTCCAGAAGTCCATCAGTATGGAGTTTCTTCATGCGCTTTACACCAATATGACCTAAACGGCAGTGCCACAAATAAGTTGCACTATCATTATCAACTCTGCATCTTTTGGCTTCAACATTATGAATATGTGTATTACTACTATCGAGATTCAATACAAATAGACCACTCTTCAAGGGTGCATGACCATAAAAGATATTACTCATATAAATAGAACAACCATTATTCTCAGATTTAAATGAATAACCGTCTCGCATCAAACAAGATCCAGATATAATGTTCATGCTTAACGCTGGCACCAAATAACAATTATTCAGGTCTAAAACTAATCCCGAAGGTAGATGTAGAGGTAGCGTGCCGACGGCGATCACATCGACTTTGGAACCATTTCCCACGCGCATCGTCACCTCGTCCTTAGCCAGTCTTCGCTTAATCCGTAGTCCCTGTTTCGAGTTGCAAATATTAGCAACAGAACCAGTATCAAATACCCAGGTGCTACTGCGAGCTCTAGTAAGGTACACATCAATAACATGTATATCACATATACCTTTGTTCACCTTGCCATCCTTCTTATCCGCCAAATACTTGGGGCAGTTCCGCTTCCAGTGACCAGTCCTTTGCAGTAGAAGCACTCAGTCTCAGGCTTAGGTCCAGACTTGGGTTTCTTCTCTTGAGCAGCAACTTGTTTGCTGTTCTTCTTGAAGTTCCCCTTCTTCTTCCCTTTACCCTTTTTCTTGAAACTAGTGGTCTTGTTGACCATCAACACTTGATGCTCCTTTTTGATTTCTACCTCCGCAGCCTTTAGCATTGCGAAGAGCTCGGGAATCGTCTTATCCATCCCTTGCATATTATAGTTCATCACGAAGCTCTTGTAGCTTGGTGGCAGTGATTGAAGAATTCTGTCAATGACACTATCATCCGGAAGATTAACTCCCAGTTGAATCAAGTGATTGTTATACCCAGACATTTTGAGTATATGTTCACTGACAGAACTATTCTCCTACATCTTGCAGCTATAGAACTTATTGGAGGCTTCGTATCTCTCAATCCGGGCATTTGCTTGAAATATTAACTTCAACTCCTGGAACATCTCATATGCTCCATGATGTTCAAAACGTTGTTGAAGTCCCGGTTCTAAGCCGTAAAGCATGGCACACTGAACTATCGAGTAGTCATCAGCTTTGCTCTGCCAGGCGTTCTTAACGTCGTCAGTTGCATCTGCAGCAGGCCTGGCACCCAGCGGTGCTTCTAGGACTTAATTCTTCTGTGCAGCAATGAGGATAATCCTCAAGTTATGGACCCAGTCCGTGTAATTTCTACCATCATCTTTCAACTTTGCTTTCTCAAGGAACGCATTAAAATTCAACAGAACAACAGCACGGGCCATCTATCTACAATAACATAGACAAGCAAAATACTATCAGGTACTAAGTTCATGATAAATTTAAGTTCAGTTAATCATATTACTTAAGAACTCCCACTTAGATAGACATCCCTCTAATCATCTAAGTGATCACGTGATCCATATCAACTAAACCATAACCGATCATCACGTGAGATGGAGTAGTTTTCAATGGTGAACATCACTATGTTGATCATATCTACTATATGATTCACGCTTGACCTTTCGGTCTCAGTGTTCTGAGGCCATATCTGCATATGCTAGGCTCGTCAAGTTTAACCCGAGTATTCTGCGTGTGCAAAACTGTCTTGCACCCGTTGTAGATGAACGTTGAGCTTATCACACCCGATCATCACGTGGTGTCTCGGCACGACAAACTTTGGCAACGGTGCATACTCAGGGAGAACACTTTTACCTTGAAATTTAGTGAGAGATCATCTTATAATGCTACCATCAAACAAAGCAGAATAAGATGCATAAAGGATAAACATCACATGCAATCAATATAAGTGATATGATATGGCCATCATCATCTTGTGCCTTTGATCTCCATCTCCAAAGCACCGTCATGATCACCATCGTCACCGGCGCGACACCTTGATCTCCATCAAAGCATCGTTCTCGTCTCGCCAATTATTGCTTCTACGACTATTGCTACCGCTTAGTGATAAAGTAAAGCAATTACAGGGCGATTGCATTGCATACTATAAAGCGACAACCATATGGCTCCTGCCAGTTGCCGATAACTCTGTTCCAAAACATGATCATCTCATACAATAAATATAGAATCATGCCTTGACCATATCACATCACAACATGCCCTGCAAAAACAAGTTAGACGTCCTCTACTTTGTTGTTGCAAGTTTTACGTGGCTGCTACGGGCTGAGCAAGAACCGTTCTTACCTACGCATCAAAACCACAACGATAGTTCGTCAAGTTAGTGTTATTTTAACCTTCTGAAGGACCGTGCGTAGTCACACTCGGTTCAACTAAACTTGGAGAAACTAACACCCGCCAGCCACCTGTGTGCGAAGCACGTTGGTAGAACCAGTCTCGCGTAAGCGTACGCGTAATGTCGGTCTGGGCCGCTTCATCCAACAATACCGCCGAACCAAAGTATGACATGCTGGTAAGCAGTATGACTTGTATCGCCCACAACTCACTTGTGTTCTACTCGTGCATATAACATCTACGCATAAACCTGGCTCGGATGCCACTGTTGGGGAACGTAGTAATTTCAAAAAAATTCCTACGCAGACGCAAGATCATGGTGATGCATAGCAACGAGAGGGGAGAGTGTCGTCTACGTACCCTCGTAGACCGTAAGCGGAAGCGTTATAACAACGCGGTTGATGTAGTCGTACGTCTTCACGGTCGACCGATCCTCAGCACCGAACGTACGGCACCTCCGCGTTCAGTACACGTTCAGCTCGATGACGTCCCGCGAACTCACGATCTAGTAGAGCTTCCGGGAAGAGCTTCGTCAACACGACGGCGTGGTGACGGTGTTGATGAAGCTACCGACGCAGGGCTTCACCTAAGCACCGCTACGATATGACCGAGGTGGATTATGGTGGAGGGGGCACCGCACACGGCTAAAAGATCAATGATCAATTGTTGTGTCACCAAGGGGTGCCTCCCTCCCCGTATATAAAGGAGTGGAGGAGGGGGAGGGGCCGGCCCCCTATGGCGCGCCCCATGAGGAGTCCTACTCCCACCGGGAGTAGGACTCCCCCCTTCCAAGTAGGAGTAGGAGAGGAGAGGGAAGGGAGAGAGGAAGAGAAGGAAAGGGGGGCGCTGCCCCCCCCCCTCCTTGTTCAATTCGGACTAGAGGGGGAGGGGGCGCGCGGCTGCCCTGGCCGCCCCTCCTCTTCTCCCACTAGGGCCCAATAGGACCAATAAACTCCCCGGGGGGTTCCGGTAACCCCCCGGTACTCCGGTATATGTCCGACACCTCCCGAAACACTTCCGGTGTCCGAACATAGTCGTCAAATATATCGATCTTTACGTCTCGACCATTTCGAGACTCCTCGTCATGTCCATGATCATATCCGGGACTCCGAACTACCTTCGGTACATCAAAACACAAAAACTCATAATACCGATCATCACAGAACTTTAAGCGTGCGGACCCTACGGGTTCGAGAACTATGTAGACATGACCGAGACATGTCTCCGGTCAATAACCAATAGCGAAACCTGGATGCTCATATTGGTTCCTACATATTCTACGAAGATCTTTATCGGTCAAACCGCATAACAACATACGTTGTTCCCTTTGTCATCGGTATGTTACTTGCCCGAGATTCGATCGTCGGTATCTCAATACCTAGCTCAATCTCGTTACCGGCAAGTCTCTTTACTCATTCTGTAATGCATCATCCTGCAACTAACTCATTAGTCACATTTCTTGCAAGGCTTATTGTGATGTGCATTACCGAGAGGGCCCAGAGATACCTCTCCGACAATCGGAGTGACAAATCCTAATCTCGATCTATGCCAACTCAACAAACACCATCGGAGACACCTGTAGAGCACCTTTATAATCACCCAGTTACATTGTGACGTTTGGTAGCACACAAAGTGTTCTTCCGGTATTCGGGAGTTGCATAATCTCATAGTCATAGGAACATGTATAAGTCATGGAGAAAGCAATAGCAGTAAACTAAACGATCAAATGCTAAGCTAACGGAATGGGTCAAGTCAATCACATCATTCTCCTAATGATGTGATCCCGTTAATCAAATGACAACTCATGTCCATGGCTAGGAAACTTAACCATCTTTGATTAACGGGCTAGTCAAGTAGAGGCATACTAGTGATACTATGTTTGTCTATGTATTATGTATTATGTCTTCGGTTAATACAATTCTAGCATGAATAATAAACATTTATCATGATATGAGGAAATAAATAATAACTTTATTATTGCCTCTAGGGCATATTTCCTTCAGGGTCTTGGCCGTGTTTGTCTCCAGCATCGTCGTCCATGCCGTCGATGTCTTCCGAGGTGTAGTCCAGCATGTCGGTTAAATCTTCGACAGTGGCTATGAAGTGGGTGGTGGGTGGGACGTAAAATTCCCCGCTCTCAGCCCCTAGTCCGGGCTGGGCGTAGTTCTGAAGTGATTACTCTGAAATGGCGAGGGATCGCATTAAGTCCAGAGCCTCGTTTAAGAGCGAGGTTTGGACGTGGAGGCGAGAGTCCGCAGGGCTGGCCAGAGTGAGAGCTTCCTGGCTATGCCTTTTTGACGCGGACCTCGAGAGTTCGGATATGGAGTCCGGTGGCGAGTCCCGCCTTTTAATGATAGGGGGAACCTGGACTGTTTCCAAGTTCGCCGTGGACACGATCGTCTCCGGATCCTCGATAATGCGGTTTGTAGCGGAGAGTTCGGTGGGCTCCAGACTCCCATCTTCGGACCTGGTAGTTTGCTCTGGATCTAGGGCCAGAGCCGTGGTCGGGGCCGTAAACCCTTCAAAGATCAAGTCTCCTCGGATATCAGCGACATAGTTTAGGTTCCCGAAACTGATCTGATGACCAGGGGCGTAGCTATCGATCTTCTCAAGGTGGCCAATCGAGTTGGCATGCAGTGAGAAGCCGTCGAATACAAAATTTGGCCGGGGGGGAGTCTCCCCCGACACAGCATCATTGTAGATGATCGATCGAGCCATCAAACCTTCTGTTGGCAGCATAGGGGAACTCTCAATGAAAGCACCAATGTTGGTGTCAAAACCGGCCGATCCAGGGTAGGGGTCCCGAACTGTGCGTCTGAGGATCGAAGGTAACAGGAGGCGGGGGACACGATGTTTACCCAGGTTCGGGCCCTCTTAATGGAGATAATACCCTACTTCCAGCTTGATTGACTTTGATGAGTATAGGGGTTACAAGAGTTGATCTACCTCGAGATCGTAATGGCTAAACCCTAGATGTCTAGCATGTATGATTGTGATTGCCTCTACGGACTAAACCCTCCAGTTTATATAGACACCGGAGGGGCCTAGGGTTGTACAGAGTCGGTTTAGAGAGAAAGGAATCTTCACATCCGAACGCCAAGCTTGCCATCCACGCAAAGGAGAGTCCCAACCGGACACGGGGGATGGCCTTCTATCTTGTATCTTCACAGCCCATCAGTCCGGCCCATGTCACATAGCCTGGACGCCCGGAGACCCCCTAATCCAGGACTCCCTCAACTGCATTCTTCAAAGGCTTCAAAACGTTGATTCGTATCCAGACACGATAAAAATTTCCTGTGAAATCCTGCGATGGTGGTTCAGCAAAGAGAACCTCTCCAATCTTTGTCGCAAGAGCCGACACTAGATGTGCAAACAGGTCTGGAACGTCATGGATTTGAGCCCAGATTTCAATAGTGTCAAGCTGGACTATGGAGGGTTTTACAAGTCCATCATACGGCTTTATGATCACCGCATCACCCCTAAAGTGCCAAGTGCCGTCCTGGGTGACTCTCTCCCAATCTCCTAAGCAAGAGAATTGGGCGGTGTAAAGGTTGTCCTCCAATGGCTTGAATTTTACTTCCTGGGCAAGATCCCATGTCGCCCGCATGTTCTTGAAGAACCAAAATGGACTATATGTTTTGCTTGAGTGAACCCTAATCAGGGCAACCCATCGTGCGGCCTCCAGCAGAACCTCTTTCTCATCAAAAACAACGTCGTCCAGGTCATCCTCCGTCAGTCCCAGCTCTTGCATCAGCTTTTCCACGTCCTCGGCCTCCGCTTGATCCGCCATCGCACACCCCGAAGCCTTGTTGGATGACATCCTGAACCCTAGTCCGATGAAACCGATCAGACCCTCCTGATGAAACCCTAACCCTCCCCCGTCCCAACCTCTCCAGTGCGGGCGCACGGGCCAGGGAAGGCGCTACGGAGGTAGGGGAAAACGATCTCGACGGTGCCGGGAGAAAACAAAACCCTAACGAGTGGGAAGTCTGGTGAACTGAGTTAGGCGCATCTGTCTCTGTTCATCCTCAGACGATCTACATGGGCCGGCCTATTAGGCCTATTTTCTTTCTTCCGCAACGGGCGCTACGCGTGGTTTTATTTGGGACAAACGTAGCTAGTTTTTTTTCTTTGTTTTTCTGTTGGATTTTCGTTCAGTTTTCCTACTGTTTTATTATTTCGTTTTCGAATTTTTTACTTTTCGTTCTTAATTTTATTTATTACTTTTTTATTTTTTAAATGCATTATTTCTCATGAAATTTCTCAAATTTGCAATCATCTTTAAATTTTGAATCTAATTCAAATACATGAAATTTTTATATTTCCTTTTTAAAATCATGATTTTTTTTCTTTGAAATTCAATGGATTTTTTTGAAATTGGTAAACTCTTTTTCCCAAATTCATGAAAAATATCAAATCTATGAGTTTTTTTTAAATTCGTGAAAAAATTAAATTCCCGAACATTTTTTCAATTCGTGAACACTTCTTTGAATATGTGGACATTTTTTTAGTCCCCAATTTTTTTGTATTTCCTGTATATTTTCAAATTCGTTAATATTTTAAATTTCTCAAACATTTTTGAAAACATTGATTTAAAAAATTACTAATAAAATTAAAACCGACGATTTTCTACGTGGACAACAAACCAGCCCTTGCAAATAACAAGCAAGAAAAATAAGTGAGTGGGCGAGCGGCCGAGCAAGCCTGGCGAAGGAGAGATCTGGAAGATCAGTGGGTCGTCCCGATCCAGCGGCGCGTGAGCGCTGGTTCTTCAATAGCCGCTATGGGTCTGTTTGGATTCCAGCCAACAGCCGCCATGCCAAAACATTGGATGTGGATGATGACCAAATATTTGGCACGACCAGGCTGCATGGGCATCTCCAGTTCATTTTGTTGCCAACTCTTGGTCTTGACCAGGGCGTGGGCGGTTGGATGCTGTGCCAAAGTTTTGGCTGGCCCACGATTTGGTAGGGCTGGCTAGGGCAGCATCCAAACAGCTCCTATATGCGCCAATTCGAAGGTCTCGTTGCGAGACAAAAGGACCGCCTGACTCATGTAGATTTTTGCATCTTCACTCTTTTGCATCATGGCTGATGTTGTAGAATTTTTCTCGCAATGAAAGATGTTTTCGCTGCAGCATTGCTGTTTTTGTCGTCGTTGTTGCATAAAATCGTCTCAGCAGCAACAACCTCTATCCCACGTGGCGCTTGTCATCTCTCCTCTTCCTCCGTCGCGTCGCCTCTGGGATTGCAACCGCCATGTGACGGTGCATGACAAGCACGGCCCGTCCTTTATTTTGAACACAGTACAGACATAAGCGCTCATATATACGTGCATACACTCACCCCTATGAACACACGCACGCACACCCTACCCCTATGAGCACCTCCGAGAGACTGAGCTGGCATATCATTTTGAGATTTTAAGAGATCACCGTAGGCGCCTACGGTGATCTCTTAAAACGTCTCCTCCCACTAAACACGCATCACCGAAAATCCTGAAATAAATCCAAGATAAATAAGAGCACCAGAACTTGAATCCTGGTGGGCTGGGGATATCATTGTCCACCTAACCGTCCAACCATATGTTGGTTCGCAGCACGCCCCGTCCTTGCATCTCCATGTTGGTGCCCTGGTCTTGCAATGCAGCTTGCTGTGTGTTATGCGCAAAGGTCGTCTCACCCAATTCACAACATAGTGGGGTGTCGTTCTTGAGCATGGGATCTGAGGTGGGTGTCAATTGGGGGGGGGGGGGGGGGGGGGGTCGAGACAAGTACGAGGAAGAAGATTCCAGATCCGTCCAGGGAAGGAGAGGAGGAAAAACTGACGTGCAAGGGCCCACAACACATGTTGCACGCACATTTCCAAAAAATAATTTACTTAATATTTTTAAAGTGTTCATCATTCATTTAAAATATATTTACGTAGTGTAAAAATTTTGTTCGCGCTAATTTCTAGAATGTTCTTATGGTTCAAAAACAATTTTGAAATTTTAAAAATGTTCATGTGTTTTTTAAATAGTCCTCTCATTTATTTTTTTAAATAGTACAATATAAAAAATGACACATAATTTCAAAAACTCTTTATTGCCAAAAAATGTATGTGACATTTAAAGAAAATATTTATGTGTTTCAAAAAATGTTTATCACATTTTAAAATTGTTATGAAATATAAACAAATGTGCGTATAATTTTATAAAAATGTTTCATATCATCAAAATATTCACACTCTACATATGTTCATGACATTTTTAAATATTTATACAATGTCAAAAAAAATTGCGTAATTAAAAAAATGGTAAGCCTGTATACGAAAATGTTCAGCATGTATTTGAAGAAAAAGCCCACATGTATTTGAAAAATGAAGAAAAGGGGAAAACAGAAATTAGAAAAAAAAATCAAAAAATCATTAAAAACTGATATAAAACACATCGAAACAAAGAAAATAAAAAAGCTGATGGAAACTTCTAATACCGGATCCATAAAAACTTCCCAAAACTGCTTAGAGAAGTTTCCAAGAATACATAAATGGGCTGGTCCGCTTGCCCACACGCCAAAGGCCGGGCGCGCTTCTGTGTCGCAAAGAGCGAGCTCTATTGCCTGTTCCCCACATTAGGAAAGGAAAGGATGGTTGCAGCTAGGGTTATATTTAGATCAACTAAGGATTCTACGGCATAGGCGACGACAAGTTTTTCAGAGAACGACCAACCTTTATCCAGTAATGTTTAAAGGAATACACATATAGCAAGGGGGGTTACACAGCGAGATATGTCGACATGAAGCTAGAGAAGTCGCAGCCCTGGCCGACCTGTGTACCTCAGCATCCACATCTCAAGGGCAAAAGTGGAGAGGGCCCTTATTATTAAGTCAAGAATAACCAATAGATGTGGCATAGCTAACCATTTACAACAAGGATACATTAAAATGTTGTCAGAATTTCTTTCTGTTGCTACCTACATAGAACCAACTGTTATATTATTATTATTACACTTGATCAGCTATAAGTTAACAGCTTGGTACAAACAATGTTAGGCAGCTGCAGACAGGGCTGGACTAATCACATCTCGATGTCCTCCAAATCTGGCAGAGGGAAACGAAGTATAGCTGCTATTCCTGTCAACTGCGCCAATTCTGTTCAAACATATCAGGAGAGAAAAATGCAATCTCAGAATGCAGGAAATGTGCAGAAAATTGATTTGTAATAAAGAAATTCCTTATTGCTTCAACTTTTTTGCCATAGCATCAACTATAACTGTATTTAGTTAATTTTAAATTCTCCTTGCACATTTCCAACAGTGTGACACTTTATTGCATCTCAATATTTTTCTTTGATTGTAGTGTGAAATGAGCAATTATGAACAAGGTGTGCGAGTTCAAAATAGTGGCAGTATACTCACGGTCGCCGGAGACATGCATCGAAGAAAATATGTGCACTGTACCACCATATTTCTTGACTGACTCAACCAAGTTCACATACTTTCTCCTGCTAGCGATGTCCGTGTTCCTACAAGGGCAAGCAGAAGGAGAATAAATAAACAGCAAGACTGTACAGGCAAATTGCAACTCATGAACTTCTGCTTCAATTTTCAGGTCATATTAGATGCATAGGAAGCGCATGTACATACAGATATTCGGCTTGAAGCCACTCATCAAATATGGGAACCTCCCTTGCTAATGCCCAGACTAACAAAAGTGAATTATTGATATGCCCAGACTAACAAAATGAACTATTGAAAGGGCAGCCTGCTATTTTTTCTTGCAGAAAATTTTCGATTCCATTCCTATGTGTAAATAGCCTAATATGGATTCACAATCAATAGCATCTTCAAAATCAAGAGTAGTGATCAGCAACCAGCTCATGTTGCAAACGTATTTCAGCTGAACAAAGCAGGCTACATAGAGCAATAACTTGACCTAAGTTTCTGCTCGTGACCTTTCAAAAATAAAGTTTGTAGTACTCACTAGTTAGAACACATAGTAGTAGTCGCTACAATAATTCTCTTGGTATCAAGTGCTCGTTCATGCCATGATGAACAGTAAGGAGTGGAAATTAATATATACCGAACCAATATTTCAGAATTTGCAAAACGCAAGTATTTCATTAACCTAATGTTTCCTGGTGAGCCACACCATTCGTCCATAGCAGGTAGGCAAGCAAGCTTAACTAACCTACCACAATGGCCACATTGCACAGTTTTGTTGCATCGAGACTTCTTTGTCAAGTTTTTTGTGGCTGTAGTTTTCCACTTGTTCTAATACCAAACCAACCACATTTTTCAAACAGAACATATGCACAAGAAATAACAGTATAATCAATTCCATAAACATGACTTATACCGAAACAAAGTATCTGTCATCAGAAGAGTTTGTATTGCAAGACGTTCATGTGCGACCTCAACGTGCTTAGGTCCATAACACGCTCGGGCTGAGTCCTGCAATTAAGCAGCAAACATTTAAGTCTAATCAGATATACTTGAACTAAGCAGAATCAATGGCTGGAAGTCATAAACACATAAAATCAGTACTGTAACTGTTCTTCTGATACAAGTGTGTATGTATATGTATACATGGTCAACATCTAAGCAATAGCAACATATTAGATAAGTTAAATAGTACTCCCTCCGTTCCTAAATATAAGTCTTTTTGGAGATTCACATACGGATGTATATAGACATTTTAGAATGTAGATTCACTCATTTTGCTCCGTATGTAGTCCGCATTGGAATCTCTAAAAAGACTTATATTTAGGAACGGAGGGAGTACTGAACATGTCAAAAGCCATCAGTTACAAGTTTGCTTGTTCAAGAGGCTTACATTAGTAAGCATAGCGAAGAATTCCTTCAAAGCTTGCACCTGCAAATTACAATAGAAATACAAGAAAAGATCTGAGCAGCTGCACTTATAATCTGTTTTGAAAGTGTCTGGCATGTGTAGCTAATCAAGATATGGAATTTTTTCAGAGGAATCATACATGTAAGTTACAGGATATATTGACAACAGGGAGTTCTAAATCAGACTTACCTCCTGTGCCGCTTTTGTATCTTTTATCAGTGACATCACACCTGGGGTGTCCAAAACTTCCTTCAAACTATGCCTATACCAAATAACCAATAATCAACAGCAACATTAGGATCAAAGAAAACAGAGAGCAAAGAGAAAATAGAGGACCAGGAAATACATAAACCAACCACTCATTTAGCAAATATATAGCTCAGTAGAGAATTAGAGTATTCCAGAATGACCATACAACTGGTCACAGGCAAATGAACCACTTGTATCAGCCGGATAGACATGTTAGTAGTACCACATCAAGCAAGTTTCCAACAGATTATTCAGAATTTTAGAAGCAGAACCTAAATCTCCAAGTATTACCCTGTTCTAGCTTAAATAAAAGGGGAAAGATAGACGGCCAAAACAGGTCGAGGAGTACACAGAATCAATTGAATGAGAAAATATAGAACTCACTTGTAGCCTGAAGGTGCATGTGCAAGAATAATGCGTGATTTGTTCTCAATTATTACTCTCAAGTCTCGCCGTGCAGCTTCAAGATGCATGTAATCACGAAACTGATCCTGTAATTAAGATAAAAAGAGAAGAAAAAAGAATAGGAATTGATATTATTTTCATGATGAAGATATGGAGGGTTTAACTTATGCAAGTAGCAATAGATGAACCAAAATGGAAGTAGACAGCAGCACATGTTTCAAGTTGGAAACAAGTGTAGATGGCAAAAGCAACATGCAATGATGCAATTGACTATATTGCCAGGTGCAGCCAAAACCATGATAATTTGACCATACTACACTGATACATAAATTTTAAACTGTATGTACTCAGAAAACTCCCTACTTACCCATTAAAACAGGACAACGAGTGACGGTAAACTATACGTGGACGGTGGATGTTAGTACAGTACTTACACACTCAAGTTGGTAACAAAATTAGGGAATGGAAACATCAGGCTTTGGGTAGTCCCTCGAGACATGGAATATAGCTGCAGAACATATTGTTTATAAGGCGTCCCGTCTTGCATGCTTAAGCGGCGCTTCGGAGCCAAGGTGCCCTGGCAGCGCCTTACAACTATGCCCGCTTTAGGTGCTAAGGCATCAGGGTGGTTGGTGCTTGCCTGAGGTCGCGTTACCACCTTATAAACAATGAATCAGTGCTGACATATGATACGACCAGAGCAACATATAAGCCCGAGACCTTTTTCGTGAAGCATGGTTTATTTTACTATTTGATAGGTTATTAACATTAACTGACTGGTTTCTATTTTGCCTATCAAGATCGACTCAGAAATTGATTTAACATCACATGACAGATATATTTATCGTTCTTCAAAAAACATTGTTTAAGATGTTTTCACAGGCTGGTGACCCTTATAAAGAAAGTATTATAATAATATATATTTTTCCTCTAGGTATGTGATTACCTTAGTAAAACCTGGGCTTGCAATTACAACACACTGGACCACTTCGAAATCAATGTGCTTCAGCAAGGCCTGCAGACAAGCAATGTAATGTGTTGCAAAAAAAAATCATTTATAAACATTCTCATTTCTTGTGAACTTTGAACAGATTATTATGTGCTTACCTGCAAAACATGCTCAAAGAACTTCTTGAGAGCCTGCATAGGAAAAAAAAGGCTGCCAACTCAGTAGCAAATAGATAAGACAAAGGAAATCCACATTATCTTATAGGATAGTTAACGTACCGACTCGTAACCAGCAATGGCAGGTCCATGTTTCCTAGGAATCGAGGTTTCAACACGTGACCTTGTTGCTGTTATGCTGTTTAAAACAGTCATGGCTAGTAAGTTGAATGAAAAGGCAGAAACAACTAAAGCCAATCAAGGACTAGGGAAGCAATAGTAAGAACATGCCAGAATCTATATGACCACTGGATGTTCATATTTAGGGGAGACCATAGACAAATCTGTTGTTCCTGTGTAACTGCACAGGGTGTGTGAATATTGAATGAAAATACTCATGAAACTTCAGTTTGGTGTTAGCACTATCTGACATTCTAGTTCAAAATCGGTACCATCACAAGATTATTCTTTTCCATTACATATTTAATAGTTATGGATTCTTGTCCAACATCGTCTGAGATGGTTTCAACTCTAGCCTACCCCAACCTTGTTTGGAACTGAGGCTTTGTTGTTGTTGTTGGATTTGTCCCTGGAAATACCCACCCCCCCCCCCCCCCCCCCACCACCACCACACACACACTCACAAAATGAAAAATCAACTTTTAAGGTAATGGTCGCTTGGATAATAGAACCTCATCAAAAGGGTGCAAAGGTCAATGTAACTTCATGAGGTATGCTTATCATGAGAGAATCAGACAAGCTTAGTGTAAGGTTATTCTATGAAATAATCATATTTAGCATGACTTGCATGGGATCTAATTATTTAAAGCAATTCAAGAAGAGAAAACAATGAAATATTATGTTCAGCGAGTGAAAAATGTTTTTGGGTACCTTCTCCCAATAAGGAATAAGTGAGCAAGTCCTTCTTGCATGAGAATAACTGCTAGATCAGCACTTGCAGTAGGATCTGAAGAGGTTTAGGTGCACACAATTAAAATACTGTCTTTTTTCTTTTGTGAAGCAGTAGCAGTGAAGCAGATAATGATAAAGGCTGTAATATCTGTCGAAGATAAATCACATACCACATGCTTGTTGGATGGTATCAAGTGCTAACCAATCCCAATATTCCTACACAAGTAGAAAGAGTACCATTTAGATTTTCAGAGCCATATCCAAAATTAAAACTGATTCCAAGTTTAAGCCAAGGGTACTTATCATCAATTGTAAACCAATATGGTAGTCCACAGAGTAAACAGATACAATAGCTTAAAATAATTTTTGGGCATACCTTTCGTAGAACAAAAGGTCTCTTCAGCTCAAGTTCTAAAGTATGAAACTGGCCAATCTTCACGTGATCATTCTCAGTAATATTTTTGCCACGGACGCGCAAAACGTTCCCCTCCTTGTCATAATCTACAGACTATGCCAAAGATAAAGAATCGTGTCATTATCAAATTAGAAAAGCATGTAATTTGTTTTTTATAGCATTGGAAAGAACAATAAACAAAACAAAGAAAAGCGATGTATAAGGTGTTAATTCCTAGGCATGGTGCCTTATTACCTCTGCTCAATGTATTTTCGAGTTCTCAAGTGATGATGCTTCATTAGGTGCTCATTATACAACTCTTTTTTTTTGCAAGGAAAGCGCTACATTATTATTCTAACGCAGTGGCAGCAACATGCATATAAGACCTACACAATTGCATCCCTTCTCTAATTTTCAGGTCACGTATCACTTGAGCCTTTCCAGTACATATCCGACAGATATGATCTAGAATCAGTAATAACTCTAAGCTTTTGCAGCCAGTATGCTAATCCCCTACCGCTTTCCATCTGTGATGTCATAAAGTACGCGGTCATAACGACGATGATGCCTGATGTTGGAAGCCAAAATGGTTACAGCTAGAACCATTAAACAAAGCCACTCGATGCAAATAGACAAATGGTATCACCTCAACTACAATTTCCAACTTTAGCTTCACGCGCTCCGCATCACGTCCTCCAGAAGCAGAATCTCTCAGAACTTTCCTGAAAACGAACAGAAGAAGGCGATCAATTTCGAGGGAGATTCCATGGTATACTGGGTAACTGGAAGGCCCTTGAACAAAGGCTTGAACTTATCACAACTATACTACAATGAAGGAGAAAATCACTTATCACACGAATGGTCTACAATCCCCCAGAACCACAGCCAAGAGCTGAGAAATACCCATCATAGCCAGCTCGACCTTATTTTTCTTTCTTCACCTGGCAAACCATGCCTCCCATGCAGGAACCTACCCTAACTCTGCTTGCACTTGCAATGGTCGACCGAGATCCATAAGAGTACTTCAAAACTAGCAATCAGAAAGTGCTAAACCGGGGAGAGCAAATTACATATGGCGGCTGCAGCATCCACCAGAGGACTCGGTTACTAACCACTAGCATAGAGCACATGAGCTGAACCAAAAAGTAAAACAAGAACCATGATGCAAAAGGAGAACTCACCGGACAGTGACGGCCTGGAGGCTGTCCCCGACGGCGATGAGATTGTACGCGTGCCACAGGTCGTCCTCCTCCTCCGGCAGCAGCTGCGCAACCACATGAACGAGCTAGTCAGCAGCCGCACCCACAGAATCCAACCGGGGGCCAGCCCGGGCCGCTCCTCAAACAGAGCGCGCCGCGAGGGATGGGGCGGGGG
The DNA here is from genome assembly GCF_018294505.1 of Triticum aestivum. NCBI lineage: Eukaryota > Viridiplantae > Streptophyta > Magnoliopsida > Poales > Poaceae > Triticum > Triticum aestivum. The sequence continues at coordinate 597,478,140 of NC_057799.1, forward strand.
AGGGGAGAGGGGGAGGAAGAGGGGACCTTGGCGGAGCCGGGCCCGTTTCGGGCGAGATTGCGGTGGACGAGCTTCATCGCGGCAGCCGCCGGAATCCGAGCCGCAAGGATTTTCGCTAGGCTTGCTGTCGGGGACGGCGGCGAGTGGAGGAGAGGGGATTCGCGGCGGCGAGGGTAATTAACCTGCTCTCTTTTTTTCCGCCTCGGTTTACCTTTCCGGGGAATCCTCGTGATTCCGTGTGCTACACCGCTTGGGCCTTGGGCGGCACGAGGGAAGATACGGCCCGGCCCGTGACTGTAAGGCCTGCCTACACGACGCAGCCCAACAAGCCGAGAGAACAGCACAGACCCCCTCTCTCTCCCCCTGGTCGCCGTGTCGCTCGCATCTCCGCACGCACCGCCGTCGCCGCCCGTGCTCCCTTCTCCCCCCTCCCCCCCGCCGACGGCTATCTGTTACTCCGGTCATCTCGCCCCGCCGAGGAAGGAAGGGCATGGCTCTGCGAGCGGCCGCCGCGAGGCTGGCGTCCTCCAGCCTCCGCCGCCGCCACGGCCACCTCCTGCCGGCGGCCGCCAGCGCCAGCCACACGGCCTTCCTCCACTCCCACGCCACCAGCTTCGGTACGCCCCCCGCCCCCCTTCCTCGTCGCCCGCTCTCTCGTGGCCTGCTTGCTGCTCACGGTCTCGTTCCGCGTCAGGATTCAAGCAGGTGCGCGAGGACGAGAAGAGCAAGCTGGTCGGCAACGTGTTCAGCAGCGTCGCCTCCAGCTACGACGTCATGAACGACCTCATGAGCGCTGGGCTGCACCGGCTCTGGAAGGACAGGTTGGTTAGTGGAGCTCAGTCCATTACCCCCTATGGGGATTCGTTGTTCTTACCGGATTCCTCTGACTTCTTTTCCAGGCTGATCTCAAAGCTGAATCCTTTTCCTGGGATGAAGCACCTCGACGTGGCCGGTGGGACAGGTAAAATAATACTCCTAGTTAATAGGGGTGTCCTTCTAGCACTATACCCTCATTCAGAATATAAGATGGGAATCATCAGATTGACGCAATTAGGACAACATAGACAGTCAAAAACGAATTTAGTGGAATCAGATGTCTTGGTACGGTGGCTCTCCCAAATGGCAGGTTCTGGGATGGCTTACCTTACACAAACTTCATACTGATTACTCAGCATTGTTCCCATGTCCATCCTTTCCCTAACATAAGGGTTATGCATTTCCTGTTGCTAATGGTACCTCTATGTTAGTCTGTGAGAGACTCCTCGTTTGTTCTCTGTTGTAATTTCTGTACTAATGTTGATCGTTAACAACAATAAATATTTAAATTTCTGTTCTGCCTCCATGTGGAAATGCAAGATTTATTGTCCATATTTCCTCTCCAAATTGGCAAATAGAGGAGCACATATATTATCTACGAAGTGATGCATTTAAGTAAGGACCTCTTCTTTGTTCTAAAAATTATGTGATGCTCAGCTTATCATAGCCTTGTTCTAGATTGATTGTACAGTGTACACCTTGTCTTCCTGTTGCTACTGTATCTTTTTATTTATGAATGACTTCCTTTTGACATGTTATGCTGCTAAGGAGTTTCTGCACCAATATATTGCCAATTCTCTTGAACACTCGTTATGAAATGTGAAATAATGTACCTGGCATTTCTTCTATGCCAACACCAGGGGATGTTGCGTTCCGTGTAGTCGAAAGAATTAAGAGTGTGAGCCACAGAGCTACGCAGGGTACTCTTACTGATATGGAAGAAGACACTCACATTTATGTTTGTGACATTAATCCAAATATGCTAGAAGTTGGAAAGAAGCGCGCTGCTGAAAAAGGTTGTGGTTCATGAAACTCATTTCACCATGCCACCTTAATTTCAAATGTTGTTCTGTTGTCCGACAGTTTATTCTTATTTCAGGCTACAATGAAGAGCAGTGCCTTAGTTGGGTACAGGGAGATGCAGAAGCTCTTTCTTTTGAGGATGGGTCTATGGATGGCTATACTATTGCATTCGGGATCAGAAATGTTACACACATTGAGAAAGCTCTATCGGAAGCTTACAGGTGGGCCACGCAAGAATCCTGAACCAACTAACAAATCTTACCCCAGTCTCATTTTTAATCTCCTGAAGTTTCTACTATGCTGGAAATTAGATGCATCCATCTGTTCACATATTTGTATTTGATTTTGATTTTTCAAACTTATAAACGGTTGGCAAGTTTTGATTGAATGTTGTTTTCGAGGAGATTTCTCGCTGTAGGATTTGCTGCGTGTCTTATGAAATCCGACTAGTTTCTGTTCTTTGCATCTAATCAGTTTCAGATGGATTTGTGTGTTTCAGAGTTCTAAAGAAAGGAGGAAGGTTCCTATGCTTGGAGTTGAGTCATGTAGATGTTCCAGTTTTTAAAGACATGTAAGTTTTCTTTGGTCAAGCAAGTATGCCAGCATTAATGTCTTGAACATTCTGTTATTAAAATTAAACAAGCAGATGCCGCTCCTACAATTAATTGTCAGCAACTGCACTGTTCGTTTTCAGCATTTGCACTAGGCACTGCAACAAAGTTATAATCTATTAGCAACCAATGTGGCTATGTGTTAAACATCGGCTGAACTTGCCCTAAGTAGGCTCATGTTTCTTGTTGTCGTTTATTTTGTACAAATAGAAATGACCCTTTTTTGTTTATTGCTTCAATGATAGTGTTGTCTCATCCTTCCCAAAAGAATATCTTCCCAGTGCTTTTGTGGAAAGTAATGTTAATGTTGTGTTCTACTGTTTCGATTATTTCTCTCTGAACTTTTGGAAGTTCACTATCCATTTTTTCCTCCAGTTACGACATCTATTCATTTTCTGTGATTCCGGCTGTGGGAGAGCTAGTTGCTGGTGATAGGCAGTCGTACCAATACTTGGTCGAGAGCATTCGTCGGTTTCCAAAACAGGTGAAGATCGGCATTTCTAAAGCATTTCCTGTTACTGAGCTGATTGGTTTCTTCGAAACTTCTTGCTTTTTAGTGATTTCTACCATATGTCAAACCTCTAGAATATCTAGGAGTAATTAGTACCTTGTAAAACAGTATTGACATTGACTGTTCCTGTCACAGCAAAAGATATAAAGCTGAAGGATGCAAGATTACAACACTTTCCAAGCATTTCATGTGTCTGTATATGTTCCGCATGTCTGCTGATCAAACTACTTTTACTTTCCAGGAAAAGTTTGCTCAGATGATCCAGGAAGCTGGATTTGAGGCGGTCGAATATGAAAATCTGGTGGGCGGTGTAGTTGCCATTCACTCTGGAGTGAAACTGTAGTGTATGTCAAATAGCAGCACGGCCGACAGACGCTTCCGTGGGCGATGGTGGATCTGAATCAGGCATTTGGGGCTAACAATTTACCATTTTCTTTGTTTAAAAAAATCATGTAACTATTATTCCTGTTTATGTAATTCAAAATAAGGACAGACAATGATCTGGAGAAAGGTCTTGTTTTTTTTCACAATTTGGTCTCTACTATATATATATAGTTTGTGCAAGCAATCCCTGTTTCTTCAGTTTGTGCTATACCTTGCATCTCCATATCTTTGAACTTGCTTTCGAGTAAATTTGTCATGTGGAGGAGAGCAAAGATCACACAACACCAAAATGTAGGGAGGAAATCACTGCTAAAAATCCTGACACATAAATATGTACGGAAATAGAAAAAAAAGATAAGATGTGTCTTTCCATTGATCTCAGATACCCCAGAAAACAAAATACGGAGTAGCTTTGATTCAATCATACATAGCTTGGAGCATTTCAAAAAAAGAATCTCATCTACTATAATTGATTTCTCCCTGTTGGTGTTACCATCAGCACCATGGCCATTGAGCATCCCTCCAGACGCACCACCTCGCCCCGATGCTCCCTCCGCCATCTTTGTAATCCTGATGGTTTGAGTTTTCTGCTGTTTCATAGGTTGTTGCTGTGCCGCTTCTTCCAATGCTCTCTCTCAGTTTCTGATGCAGGAAGCTGCAGGAGGAACGGATCTCAAGGTCGCGCTTCAGAGCTTCGGACCTGTAGCTCCCGCTCAGGTACCTCGGATGGTCTAGGAATCTCACATTCTTCAACCAAAGCCTGAAGGCCTGAAGAGGAGCAGAGGAACACCAACAAAGATTACATGAGCTTGCTTAACCTCAAAAGGCGTAAACTATGTCCAGTAACAATCGACTGACTAAAGCATTTTAAAGAGATAAATCAAAGCTATGCTGAATAGACAATTCATTCTAACCCTACTTAAGATCAAGGGCCACAAATGCATGTATGCAAGCAAAATGCACTGTGAAACATAGAGAAAAATGTTAGTTCAGGATATGAAACAAGCTATCTCCTAATTTTAGTGACAGCCAGAACTATCTAGATTTATGATGCTCCAAGCAACAACAAGCATACTCTTCAAGGGTGCATCTGCCAAGTTACTTGGACCATCTTGGTGTAGAGTAGTACAGCCGTTACAAATTTACAACTACCAGTTATTTGATCATAGTTCTAGCTCAAGTATTAAAGACATCCTGTGCCCTGCAACTTCAAAATCTGAGACAAAAGATATGAAAAACCATGTTTGCTTCAACCTCCTTTTCAAATTAAGGAGCTCCCCGCCCCCAATTTAATCTCGCAATGAAACTGATAACACAGTCAGGATGTTTACCTGAACTTTTGTAACAATATAGCAATTCCCAACATCAGCTATTTCTTGAGCAATGCTTACTTGCTTAGTACGATTTCCAGAAGAAAAGTCTTCTGAACTTTTAACAGCTCATGTAACTGAATTCTGTGTTTGAAGTGTGCGCATCATGTCAATTTTGTGATTTTAAGTTCACTCATCCTGTCGTAAAGGACAACTAATAATGGATTGCACGCAGATGACCGTTGAAAAATAATGCCAACATGGTCTTCCGCAATGAGCCAAGTCACTGACTGCGCTGTCACAGCTTCTCTCTGACAAGATAGATGAATGGAAAGTGTCTGGTCTGAAGGGGGGCAAACTGTTGCTACAGCCCTAATGTTTCGGTTTTCTCCCCTAAATCAACCCCGGCGCCAACGTCCTGAGCTAAGACGTGTTTTGATGGAACCACCATAGTTTCCCCACCTCTAGTTTAGTCTGCTAGTTCATGTATAGCTTTTCTTCTTTATACTTTCCATTTGTACCATGTACTAACCTTGTGTACTTTTCCCCTCAGTTAACGGGAATGAAAAGCAGCACTGCTGCATTTCATAAAAAAAACATAATTTTTAAACAAAAATACAATCATAGAGATCATAAAAATAGTATATTCCACAGTTTACCCCTTGAGTTGTGAAGTCTTTTAGCCCATTTAAAAAATCTTGCCACAATTTACCCTTGGTTGTGTCCATGTGATGGCATTTACCCTACTTTATTATTTTCTCCAAATTGACAAGGTGGACCCATATGTCAGGATGATGTCGCAGCTAACTTGGTGGACAACTCAGACCTGTATTCATTAAAGACAATATTTGACACGGCGCAGGGGCAGCACAATGCGGCCAGCTGCACCTATTTGACAAAATTTGACACCATTTCATAAAATTTGATGAGACTTAACATAATCGTTACATCTCCAACGAATACCTATCCTAAGGTCCCACCTTGTCAAGTTTGTGTGAATAACTAAACGGGTTAAAGCTGTCAAAAGGTCTGAAGTAACGGATAAAATGCAGCAAGATTATGTAAATGGGATAACAGCTGTCACAAAGTCTCAACTATGGGGTGAAAATTGGAATATACTCTTAAAAACTTCGATGCTTTTTCCAATATTTTTAATGCCAGAGATGTCGTAGATCAAAAGAAAACTCTTAACTAATCTCTACTATCTACACATATCAGTCCAGTTGGTCAACCAAGAAAGATAATTCAAGAATCAAATGATCAACATAGGAAAGAAAAGTAACCAGCAAGTTGATCTTAAAATATCTGAAGGACTGTCTATGAGGATATCGTTATATATGAGAATGTAACCATAAACATAAGCATGGTACCAGAACAGGAGCATTGAACATAGGAAAGTTACCTCCCAGTATATCCCTGCGGCAACCTTATGAGGCATCAGCCAGAAGAATGTTGCTAGCTTAACCGAGTCATTTGTGTGGCCAACTAACTTGGCATCCAAAGCTGCAGTAAAATAGTTCCCAAGTGTAGGATGCTGAACCGCAATAGCAACGTACAGATTATTGCCTGGGGCATCAGCACGAATACTCCAATTGCCAAGCATATCCTAGAGGTCATGCAACAAAAAGGAAAGCCACTAAGAGTATGTAATGGACTAATGGTGGTGGATCGGATATAACAAGTCCAAATTACGAGAAATTAGACCAAGTAGACAATTTGCATAGTAAAGACCATTAGGTGTGAGCCATCAGAAAAATATTATGCAATGAGCACCGTATGCAACAGGATCAGAACACTTCCATATTCTATAAGATAATATACTGAATCTTGGCCAAGGCCATACCATGAAGGGGCTGACATGTAAAGGCTTTGCAACGAGATCAGAACCCGGTTGGAAGGTAAACATCACCTTCTCCCCCCAGGGAGTATTTGTGACCTGAAACCAATAGTAAAATATTAGACAGTCAACAATGTAATGACCCTTGCAAAAAAGAAAAAAAGAAAAAAACAATGTAATGAACTATTAACTACTGGAGTAGTAGAAACCAATCAACGTGGAATCCAACACAGAGGAGGGCAGAGGCCTCACTTCAGCAATGCACATCTTGAGGTGTTCATCTTGTTCTTGCGCCGCTGCGTCATAGCAGTAGTAGACGCTGAGTGGGTTCTGTTCGTACCCCACGCTCTTGGGTACCGTCAGGAGACGCCTTCATCAAACGAAGAACTGGCTCACCTCGGTGCAAATAATGAGGAAAATTTACACACACACACACACACAAGAAATCCATTGCAACACAAATATGTTTTGCAGACAACAAGCAATCTGATTTTGCAATAGATTACTGCAAGAAGTGGTGTGAGTACGAAACTTGTCAGGGAGTTGAAAAATGGGGCTTACACGGGTCCGGAGGTGGAGGCGATGCGGCGGGCGTCGGCGGCGGAGAGGTAGCCGGAGAGGGGGAGGAGGTCGAGGTCCACGAGGGCGTAGCGCACGGCGTACTCGAAGGCGTGCCCCGCCGGCCGCCGGCGCGAGTGCCGGACGCGGCCCTCGTAGAGCCGCGTGGCGCCGGCGCCGCCACCACCTCGAGCGGAACGGCGAGCGAAGGGGAGGCGGAGGAGGAGCAGCAGGGAGAGCAGGGTGGAGGTGAGGAGGGTGGTGGCCAGGGACGCCAGCAGGTAGAGCGCCTCCATTGGCGGGTGCGGCGCTGCTGCTTCGATCTCCGCAACTTGTTTTTGACAAGGGAAAAATTCAGGATTTATCAGCAGCAGCAGCAGCAGCTGAAAACCATGTCTGAAATTGGTTCAGTTGCCTGTTTTCAATGTCAGGTTTCAGTTGGTGGATTGATGCTGGCCACAAGACAAGAGGGCATTTTGGGTTGGGTTCTTGTGCTGTTGTGGACTAGCGTTTGCGGTGGACAGTGCCTACACGTAGGTAGATGGGGATTTATATTTTTCGTCCAATCATCTGGCACAAATGGAGACTGAATACAGGTTTGTTTGACCAAGGCCAGAATACAAATGTAGTAGCACTCATATTTATAAGTAGTATCCATCTGTTTGAAATTCAGCAGCCAGTCGGATCAGTGTAAGATAAGAAGTGAAATGCAACAGTTAAGTTTAGTTCAGTACCCAGAAACATCTATACTACTTACAACAACAGTACAGTACAGTTTCGAACTGTTTCTTCACTGATACATCATCATTTGCAGATTATATATACAAGATGACAGCAGGAAAGAGTCCACTAATAGTAACAACATACACGAATATGAAACAAGGCTTTTTTGCAGACTACGAGAGCTTTCATTCTGGAGGCAGAGTTTTAAGCATGTAAAATCTGACTGCTCGAAGGCGTGAGATCGCTGAACGCCCTGGGAACCTCCACATCCTGCCAACGAACCAAGTAGTCACAAGAACCGCCGCCGCCGTTGCCAGCCGATTGCTTCTTGACATGGCCGATCACCACATGGAGGCCACGGCCCACGACGACGATCTTGCTCTCCAGGCAGCTCACGGACAGAGGCTTCATGATCCGCTCAGGCATGGGAGGCCCGTCGACAGGATCCCAGGAATCCGTCTCCGGATCGTAGACCTTCACCTTCATCCTCTCGTACTCTGAGATGACGAACAGGCGTCCGTCGATGACCACGCTCTGCCCCGTCCACCCCTCGCGCATCCCGGCCGGCATCGCCTCCCAGCGGTCGGCCTTGGGATCGTACACCTGCCCTCTCGGCGAGGAGAAGAAGGGCCACGCGCAGCCTTCGGTGACGTAGAGCCTGCCGCCGATGACGGCGGAGTCCGAGGAGGCCATGTTGGCGCCCATGCTGGCGACCGGCTGCCAGACGCCGTTCACCGGATCAAGAACCTCCGCCGAGTCCAGCTCGAACTGGTCCGTGCTGTATCCCCCGGCGACGTACACGCGGCCGTCGATGACGCCGCCGGCGAAGAAGGAGCGCGCCGAGAGCATCCGGGCCATGACGGTCCAGCGGTTCTTGTAAACGTCGTACCTGAGCACGAGGTGCAGCGGACAGTCCATGTCGGAGACCAGCCCGCCGCAGACGAGCAGGGCGCCGTCGCCGGGGACGGCGATGCAGCCGAAGCCGCGGGGGCAGGCCCGGTCCCGGCAGGGCATGCCGGGGATGGCGTGCCAGGCCAGGCGGTCGAGGTCCAGCACCTTCCACTGTATCTTGCCCGTGCAGCGGTGGAAGGCGAGCGTGAAGAGCCAGGGCGAGCGGAGGCCCATGGCCCTGCGGTGCGTGAAGAAGCGCGCCTTGTCGGCCAGGAGGTGGCGCCAGCGGCGGCACACCAGCCTGCAGGCGCCGTGGGCCTCCACTGGCAGCCGGAGCAGGCAGTTGAGCGCCGCGTCGTCCGGGAGGCCCGGGATGAGGGGCGTCTCCCATGGAGGTTGAGATTGCTCCGGCTGGGAGGACGGTGATGAGGTGGTGCCGGCGGTGAGCCGGAACTTGGGCGTCAGCTTCATGTGCGAATCGCCCAGCTTCTGGACTGGAGAGTGGTGGGACGAGACTCGAACCCGGCGCATGCCCGTCTGCAATCTTGGTTCTGATTGCACAAGGAAAAATCCCCAAAAATTTTGCGCCCTGCTGCCAACCTGATGCGGACAAAGGAAATCAATCCGTCGCTTGAGAATTCATTCGTTCTAGTAGAGGAACTGATTGCCACTCAAAAGAACAACTGATACAATTCGCAGTCAGTCTCAGCTAAATACAGTACACACCAAGAAAGAAGAAACCAGTACCTAAGTTGCAATTCTTGGAAGAACATGTGAATCACGAAGATACTTCCACGAGAAACACAAGGAAAATAAGGCACTAACCTGAATTGCTTGCTGATACAACAGAACCGATGATGCCTGCTACAAGGAGGAGAGGAGAGCCTTCTCTTCTCCTGCCTCTCTTTCGTTCCTGCTGCCTGCCTGTGCCTGGTGGTGTGGTGTGTCTGGTTCAAGGAGGAGACGTCTGCTTGCTTGCTTGCTTGCTTGCTTTCTAGCCGATACCCATCTTGCTTGCAAAAATCTCCTTTCAGCCACAGAACAGAACAGAGGCACCGTCGAACCCAAACAAAAACAGAGGGTCGGGTCAGCAAAGCGGCTGAGCTGAACCTTTCCCCGTCTTCTCTTGTGCACTTTCAACACCTTGTTCGGCGACCGGGTCCCACCATCTGCTGCACCTACCTCCTCTTTCTTTTTCTTTGTAATAAGTACAGTATATGCTTCACATTGTAGTTGAGCAAAGAAATACGTAAGGCCTAACCGTATTTTGTTTTATTATTGTGTATGTGTTTTCTCCCTGTATCTGTATGCATGTTCGATGATGCAATTCTCTTTGTTTTGCTCCAGTGACAGTGAGGGGCTCCAGCTGAAAACCCGAGCTGGTGCCGGCCACAGGTGTCCATCATACATATCGTGTACAGTGGTAGACAGATATTGCACCTAGAATCTTTGGGGTGTTAGGTGAGGTGTTTTTCCTTGAGTGTTAGGTGAGGAGGGGGGTTGGTGAGCCACACGAATCAATCGTTATCCAACCAACCAACTGACACCGCTTTGATTGGAGGAACGACCAAGTGAAATGGAGCTGTTCCATCCTGTAATTAGCCGTTTGGAATTAGATGGGACATCAAACGGTGTCTTTCATCACAGATGAGACTAAAATAAATATGGCTCGAATAACCTAGTGCATACACTATGACAAAGAATTTCATTACCTTTACTCAAAGAAAAAAGAGTATCATTACCTTGGGACAGTTAGAGTTACTGCCGCCGTTTACCGGGGCACAAATTACAGCTAGTCAACAAGGAGCCAGGGTTTTGAACTCGAGGCTTTAGAGAAAATACATCCTACAATCGGGTGTAACTAGCCCCGCCCTGACATCCCTTCGATCGTACTCATGGATGGGTTTTGATTAAGTGTGTGGCTGAGGCTTAGTCGTCTGAGACTTAACCATGTCTCAGTCGGCTAACGTCACGTGTGTTCCCCTGTGCTGGGTTGTATTAACCGTCGTGGGCTTTAGTCGTGGTCTCTGATGTCTTTGTTTTTGGTCTTTTAGTTGGTTGGGCTTGACTGTTTTGGCTGGGCTTATCCCTGATTGTACCTTTCAGCACTTTTCCCTTTTTATTTGATAAAAATGATACGGGTTTGCTAAGTCTGAAGAGGCTAGCTGTTAAGTTGACATAACCAAAATGGGCGTCCTGTTTTGCTAACTAGGAGTCTAGGAGGAGTCTGATGTTGCATTGTGTTAACTGAACAGTATTCAGATGTTACTGGCTAGCTACAAGGAGTGCACAAAAGTCTGAAGAGAAAACTAACTAGGACAGGTCAAAGAAAACGGAATAAAACCTTTTCATGTGAGTATGAACCAGCTCATTGAACATCCACGAAAAAAAATTGTTGAACTAAAAACTTGTGGCGTTAAAAATGGCTGAAAAAGTTACTCAAAAGAATTTCTTGGTCACATTCTCTTGGCAACTTGAAAAAAGGTACAACACAAAAGGCTCTGTGTATGCACACCCTGTTTAAAAATTTCAGGCATAAACAATGTATATTCACTACAAAAAATGTTTTATCCCTAAATGTTATAACCTCCTATAAAGCAGTTGCCGAACAGTTCTCCTATATTCGCAAAAAACAAATTATGCTGTAGCCATAAAAGAAGGTTTTCAACAAAAATGATGTCAGAGAACTGACCACCACTGTGCAAACTGCGGCAAATTTGACAATTTTGACCTCTGGACGAAATCAATTCACAGAATGAACTGTCCGTGAAACTATTTCACGCCGATGACCTTTTTGTGTAGCGCCCGCCACGCAGGCGCCACACCCTACGGTGCAGCGCCTAGCTCTGGGGCGTTGCACGCCAGTCCACCGTGGCAGCCCCTGGGCCCGCACCCAGCAGTGCAGCGCCTCCGAGCTACGCGCCACACATGTAACGTGCAGCGCCTCCGTGCTAGGCGCTACACATTTAAAGTGCAGCGCCTAGCGCGTAGGCGCTGCACTGTGACTTATCCAGCCACTTGGCTGCCCCCCCCCCCCCACTCTCCCCGCACCACACACTCCAACCCGAGCTTTGGCCCCTCTCCCACTCTCTCCCCCTCTCAAATCCTCTCCCAAATCTTGCAAATTTGAAGAATTTGTCCGTGGATTTCGAAGTCAAACCCTCCCTCAAGGTAATCTTCTCCGATCCCCTTGTTTTGATCCAAGTAATGTTATCAAATTGCTCATTTGTTGCTAGTTTGGGGAAACCCTAGTTTTGTTTGGATCTAGAGATTTGCATGGAGATGTGAGATGTTTGTTTGCCAATTTCCTATGATTAGGCTCTGTTAGTATGTTAGGGTTATTCTTATGGGTGTTCTTATGTTGGTGCTAGGGTTAGGTTTAGGGCTAGGGTTAGGGTTAGGGTTGTTGTTTGATGGAAGCAATGTTAGTACTCATGGAAGCAATGTTACCTTGTGTTCTTTGAATGCTTATAGGGATGGGAAGAACATGTGTGTTTGTTCATCATGGGGACAAACACGCCTTCTTGAAAGGCAATATTGAACCGGACCCGGATGAGCTTGACATGGTGTTTGATAGTAGCCCTAGCTATGCGGAGCTCTTGCAACAAGTGAGGAAAGATTTGAATTGGATGGACCCTAGTGATATCGTTGAGTTGGAGGGAAGGCATAATGTTGGTTTTGGAATGCACATCCGTTGGAAGACAATGTGTGTCAACTCGGAGCAATGTTGGGTTGCATACAAGGAGACGGTGGCCGAATCACTAGACAAGGCTCTTGAATTATTTGCAACGAAGAAGGTTGATTCAAGTTTGCATTTGGACTTGAATCGGAACCCCTCCCCTTTGGTTGCTAGTAGCCCCCCACCCTTGAAGCGAGATGAAATTGTTGAACCTCTTTTGACCCAAGAAGTGAGGCCAACATTGAGCCCGTTTACAAACAACCAAGATGAAGCTTTGCAAGAGGACAATGATGAGTATGCGGACGATGACAATGAAGTTGATCTCCATGACAACAATGTGGGTGATCTCGACAAATATCATTTGCAAGAGACAATGGACCATTCCATCCCTTTTTCCCGTGCATATGCATCGGACTCGGATGACGATGGTCCCGATGAACAAGTTGATGCGGAGGGGTTCACGGTGAAGGAGGCCGAAGCTTTCGAGAAGGTATTCGGTCGGGATCATCGGACTACATTGTTCAAGGATGTTAGTCTCGCGGATGAAGTCGTGGTAGATGGTGGCCAATGTGTATCTCTTGGGGTTAGGCCAAGCTCTCACCGTGATTTGGGAGACGACAAGAACCGGATTGCTAAAGGGTCTAACTTCGAAACCCTGTTGGAATTGAAGATGTGGCTCGACAACTACTTGGTTACGCATTATCGTCCACACAAGGTGGTGAACTGATAATCCCCAAGTGGAGGGAATCATCGTAGCAATTTCCAAAGGTGGAAGTGATAAGTATGGAGTGTCGAACCCACAAGGAGCTAAAGGTAAGATCAATATTCTCTCAAGCCCTATCTGCCACTGATACGACTCTACGTGCACCGAACGTTTGCTTCCAACTAGAAACGAGAAATAAAACTACGTTGTAGGTATGAAGAGGATAACTTTGCATGATATCGGAGAGCTAAAATATAAAAGTAGGTGATGTTATCATAAAGTTAGAATATATTACTAAATATTATAAATAGCGAGTGTGGAATAATGGTGGATCGGTGTGCGGAATTGTCCTAGGCAACCGTTGACAAGACCGGTGATCACTATTGCAGTTTCATATGAGGGAGAGGCATAAGCTAACATACTTTCTCTACTTGGATCATATGCACTTATGATTGGAACTCTAGCAAGCATCCGCAACTACTAAAGATCATTAAGGTAAAACTCAACCATAGCATTAAAGCATCAAGTCCTCTTTATTCCCATACGCAACAACCCCCTTACTCGGGTTTGTGTTTCAGTCACTCACCAACCCACTATAAGCGAATCATGAATGTATTGCAACACCCTACAGCGGGAACCCCTCACGCTTGCGCGACACGGAGGGCACCATAGTACAGCATCAAAGTAAAACATACAACTCATACCAATCTAGATCATCAATCAACCCAAAGACAAAAGATATCTACTCAAAACATCATAGGATGGCAACACATCATTGGATCATAATATGTGGCATAAAGCACCATGTTCAAGTAGGGATTACAGCGGGGTGCGGGAGAGTGGACCGCGTAAAAGAGATGAGGATGGTGATGTTGATGAAGACGATCACCGCAGCGATGATTCCCCTCTCAATGGCACTCCGCTGCCACCAAGAGAGAGGAGGAGAAGTTCTCCCCCTTGTGCTTCCTCCTCCATGGCCTCCCCCTAGATGGGGAAAGGTTCTCCCTCTGATCCTTGGCCTTAATGGCGATGATGGCCTCTCCGGGATACTCCTCCATGGCCACCGGTGATGATGACCCCCTCCGGCAGGGTGCCGGAGAGGGCCTAGATTGATTTCTCGTGGCTACAGAGGCTTCTGGCGGCGGAACTCCCGATCTAGGTTAATTTTTTGAGGTTTCTGTATTTATAGGAATTTTTGGCGTCTGTCTCACGTCAAGGAGGTGCCCGAGCTGTCCACGAGGCAGGCCCACGCGCCCAGGGGGTGGGCGCGCCCCCCACCCTCGTGGGCAGCTCGGGACTCTTCTGGCCCAACTCCGATGCTCTGTGGTCTTCTTTTGGTCCATAAAAAATCATCAAAAATTTGCACGTAAATTGGACTCCGTTTGGTATTCCTTTTTTGCAAAACTTAAAAGCAAGGAGAAAACAGAAACTGGCACTGGGCTCTAGGTTAATAGGTTAGTCCCAAAAATCATATAAAATAGCACATAAATGCATATAAAACATCTAAGATGGATAATATAATAGCATGAATACTTCATAAAATATAGATACGTTGGAGACGTATCATGAACTCGGACGTCAATGTGCGCTACTCGGATCTAGGCAACAAAGAGGTCGGCAACTAGGACTTACAAGAGGCCGTGGTGGTGGTAGAGCTCGTGGTGGTGGTCTAGGCCGTGGTGGTGGTAGAGCTCGTGGTGGCCGTGGTGATGGTTTTGGCCGTGGTGATGGTCTAGGCATTGGTGGTGGTCTTGGCCTTGGTGGTGGACTTGGTCGTGGTGATGGACAAGGGCAAGTTCGTTATAGAGCAATGTTTGGATACCTCGATGGACCATTTTCGTATGTTCCTCACTAACTATAATGTTTCATATGTTCTTGTGTTTCATATGTTCTTGTTTTAGATGTGCTTCCATTTGTTCTTATTGTCCTTACTAACCATTATGTTTCACTCATTGTAGGTATGGCGGCTTCCCAACCCAACAAACCAACAATGAAGGAGGATGGCGAAGATGAGATGGCGGGATGGTGGGAGAAGGCTGTGAAGAAGCTTAGAGAGGAGGATGCAGCCAAGCTAAAGAAGAAGGAAGAGGAGCTTGAGAAGAAGAGGAAGGAAATAGAGAGAGCGTCAAATGCGATGCGCGCTAGGGAGCAAGCGTTGGTGAGGAAATGTGAGGAGGCACAGAAGAAGCGTCAAAAGGATTTTGAAGAAAGAACCATGAAGCTTTGGGCAATTGCAGCTGAAAAAAAGGGAGAATCAGATATTCATGGAGAGGGTGGTTAAGGAGGCTCACCTCATAAGGAAAAGGGAGGAGGAAGATGAAGAAGAGAGGAAGAATAAGAAGGGAAAGGAGCCTTGCTCTACGCAATAGAGCTATGTCATCCTCTAAACAATGCTCTTCGATTTGGTTGTGAACTACTATGTGTCATGAACTACTATGTCTCCTCCTCGATTTGGTTGTGAACTACTATGTGTCCTGTGAACTACTATGTCTCCTCCTCGATTTGGTTGTAAGAACTTCTATGTGTCATGAACTACTATGTCTCCTCCTCGATTTGGTTGTAAGAACTACTATGTGTCGTGAAGTACTATGTGTTAAGAACTACTATGTGTCGTGAAGTACTTTGTGCATATGTTGTCTTCACAGTTGTTTGCTTGCTATGTATCAATCCTACTTCACATCATCGTACTATGTCTGCATATGCTAAAAAATTCACTAAGTCCAAGTGCAACGCCTAGCTCGTGGGCGTTACACTGTACAGTGTGGCGCCTGCAAGCTAGGCGCCACATCAACACTTAGCGAAATTTTGGACAAAGCTGGAGCAACAGAGAGCAACAAAAGGCAAGGCAAGTTACAGACTTGTGTGGCACCTAGCCTGCAGGCACCACACTATACAGTGCAGCGCCTAGCTCGTGGGTGTTGCACTGTACAGTGTGGCGCCTCCAAGCTGGGCGTTGCATAAGTCTGTAACTATCCAGAGAGCAACAGAAGCTTTCCAAGTTACAGACTTGTGCGGCGCCTAGCTTGGAGGCGCCACACCGTACAATGCAACGCCCAAGAGCTAGGCGTTGCACTGTACAGTGTGGCGCCTGCAAGCTAGGCAAGTTACAGACATGTGTGGCGCCTAGCTTGCAGGCGCCACACTGTACAGTGCAACGCCCGCGAGCTAGGCGCTGCACTATGAGCTAAGACATACAATCAATTCAAGTTCAACATTTCCTAGAGTGACCATCACGACAAGTTCAACATTACTAAGAGCTTCAAGTTCAACATTACCACCAACATAGAGTGACCATCACGACAAGTTCAACATAGAGTGACCATCACGACAAGTTCAACATTACCACCAACATAGAGTTCAACATAGAGCTACCACCAACATAGAGCTACCATTACAAATAAAGGACGATGACTAGTTCCTTGAGCGCTTTTTGGCTGCTCCCCCCTCCTGTTGGCTATCTTCTTCGCCTTCCTAGGAAGAGCAACCCGCTCCGGCTCCGGTTCCTCCACGTCATCCACATCGTCAGCCACATAGTCATCCAAAGCGCCATCCGCGAGGTGCCGACTGTCCTTTTGCCTCTTTGGGTGAAGTCTTCAGGAGTGTATTTGTTGATTCCCTTCCTAGGCTTTAACTCGTATGCAGACCGAAATTGGTAGGTCCCCAAGGTCATATCATCAGCAACCTATTACAAAAACAAAAGATATGGAAAGACCGTGTGTGAGGATATAGTTAGCAATGCATCAACAATTGGATATATGCTCATGACATACCTCTTGGGTGACCACACCCACATCCTCATCCTCCAAAGGATCACCATGGCCCTGGCCCGAAGTGGGATCTGATGGTGTCGCCGACCTAGACCGTTCTGGTGATACATACTCGGGGTCACGACAACCGAAAAGGTTTGATAGCCACCTTAACTTTTGGCCCTGGCGCTGCAACATGTACAAGTGAATGAGAAATCGAACGTAGCAACACTTTGAAGGAGATGTGAACCTTAATGAATGCTCGAAGTGCACCTTCCCTATCGCTTTTGCCAGCCGGGGTTGTTTCCAGAATAGTCTCGATCTCATCAGCTGCTTTCTTGATCTGGGCACACTATGAACAGAAACGGTATCAAAGTGTTAGGCAAGCGAAGATGTGAATAGTGCGAATGGAAAAGCAAAAAGGGCAAATACCACAAAGTTCATCATTGGAGCTGAAGGGATCACTGAGTTGCCTTTCCTGAGTAATGCGTTGTACTGGTGCTGGGCTACCTCATCAAAAACGGTGGGTTCTTCCAAAATCTCCTCAGCATACGCCAGCTTGCATACCTTCACACGGGTACTTGCAAGAAACCATGTGAGATAGTTGTTGAACACGATCGGGCAGTGCTCACGAAGCTGGGCTCGTTTTCTAGCCCTAGCTTGCTCCACACAAAGCACGAACTGTACGACATACTTCCTGTGATGCTTGGCCCAATCCTTGATCTTCCGCTGCTTTTTCCTATCCAACCTGCAAGTTAGAAACAGAATATTAGCACCATCGAAACCGCCGACAAGCCGCTAAGTGCTCAAGGTTAATTATATCTTATGCGTGTAGCAACTTGTCCGTGTCCTCCTACTCCGGCGGGTGTGGCTAGAACAAACTAAACTGGCGGAACACCCGATGTGGCAGGTGAAGCTCAACCGCCCAGTTGCATATTAGTGGGCACCGCATATGCCAGAGATCCCTATCCCTAGTGCACATCGGATTCAGCCTGAACTCTATAGGGTTAACAAAACTCTCTCCTTTTTCATACGACTCCCATTCCACCTGCAAAATGGGATAGAATGCAAAATTGATATCGAGTTACGATAGAAGCATGATAATCACTTATGCAACGTCGATTCACCCGCTCAGGCGTGATCGCGTCCAGCTCGCTCTTGTACAACTTGTACATGTCCGAGGGGTCATCCGTCGTCTCATTTAACACATCCCACTTGTGAACCCAAGTGGGGAGCCGTAGTCGGTCGTCTTTGTCGTCCCAATCCTCGTACTTCATGGTCTTCGGTCATCCAACCGGCAAACGCTCCCAGCCCCATATGGAAAGTGCGAGCAGACAACCACCAATACCTCCAGATTGCCTACAATAGGCTTCGTCCAACTGCACATAAAAGAGAACATGGTTGAATTAACAACAAGAGCGCATTGATAATGTATCAATGAAGTGAAAAGGAAACAACTTCATACCTGTCGATACAAGTAAGCCAGTGTCGCCGAACCCCAACTCCATTTGCTATCGAAGACGGTCAACGCCTTCAGCCACATCCATGGAGCATTCTTGCCTATGCCATCAGCAAATGTAGTCCTGGATATCACGTACCACATGTAGACACGAGCATATGTCTTGACCATGTCCTCATTAGCATCCTCAGGGCAAGTACCAAAGTGCAATGTAATCCACGTGAAAGGAGCACCGGCTGCGACTCTTTTCTTCTTCTTGTCTTCTACTTCTGGTTCCCGAGGCTCCGGAGGAACCATACCGATAAGGGCATGCATCTGCGCGCGCCACCCATTAGAATTGGTGTTCATACATAAAGGGTTCCCATCGATTGGAAGACCGGTGATCATAGCAATATCCTGAAGCGTCGCGGTCATCTCCCCGGTCCGAAGATGGAAAGTGTGTGTCTCCGGCCTCCAATGATCAATAAGCGCGGTGAGTGCTGCAGCATTGTTGGGTGGCGTCGACCGGCTGACCAACTGAATGAAAGGGAGAAGTCATGTCTCCCTTACATACGGTGTGTACCGCTCATCATAGCGCATCCACCCAAGGGTGACCCCGTGAGACCGAAGCTTCAGAGGTGCAAGCTCCTACAAATAAACAAACAAACAAATCATTACATATGGGGCATTTGTGTTTGAAATAAACACGAAATTCATAACACCGGCAACTTTCATTATTACCCGCTGCTCCACCGACATAGCGTACGACCGGTGTTGTTTGTCCCAGTGATCATCGAGAAGCCAAACCATCCTAACAATTTGAAAAAAAAACTTTCTTGTCAACACTATTATCTTTTGAATACAAATAAACTAAAGTACGGCTACTAGATGCAAAATTCAAAGCATATGTATCCAGAGCATTCTTGTCAATACAAATATAATTTCAACACAAATAAACTAAACTAGGCCTACTTCATGCAAGATTTAATACAAATCTCTTTTCCATATAAAATAACATGTCAACCTATGTATCGAAACCATATATTTTCAATAAAATATACTAAACTAGGGTTGCTAAATTAGGTACATGCAAGTTTATAATACATGCAACATTCAAATCAAATCAAATCAAACAATGGTTCCTCAAAATCTTCAAAATGGCATACATTATATGGATAGAAAGAAGGGGGTCGGAGGAGGGTACCTTCTAGGATGGATTGGTGAAGGAATTCACGGATCAAATCGTCAGATCTGATGGATTTGGGAGAGGGGATTGAGAGGGGGAGTGGAGAGGGCCGCCGCCGCGGCTTCTTCTGTTCTGTTCTGTAACTGCTGCAATGGGGTGGGTGGGGAGGAGAGGGCCGCCGCGGCTGGATCTAAGTCACAGTGCAGCGCCCGACGGCTGGGCGCTGCACATTACATGTGTGGCGCCTAGCTTAGAGGCACTGCACTGCTGGGTGCGGGGCCCAGGGCTGCCACGGTGGACTGGCGTGCAACACCCCTGAGCTAGGCGTTGCACCGTAGGGTGTGGCGCCTGCGTGGCGGGCGCTACACAAAAAGGTCAGAGACGTGAAATAGTTTCACGGGCAGTTCATTCTATGAATTGATTTCATCCCAAGGTTAAAATTGTCAAATTTGCCGCAAACTGCTACTGAAGTAGTTTACACAAGAGTTACTGGTAAAATCCAAAAGTTACAGGCAAGGAAGAGCAGTTTTTTATAGTACCAGTGATCACAGTCAGGAAAAAGGATACATGAGGATGAGGGGGGTGAGTAGGGTACTGAAGAACCGTGCACTTCTACTCGTCTCTTTAAAAGTTATTGCAGGCTTTACCACCCTGTACCATGTGTGTATCAGTGTACGCACAAGTACAAGTCTGAGGCTGAGCCATTTGCTCCTTTTAGTAGGTGGTAGGTACAATATAGAAAGTCTACACCCTCAATTGGGTTGTGAGTGATGAACCTCTCCTCTGGTGCACACCTCCCTAGCAATCAGCTCATAAAGCAAAGGGAAACAACCCACTGCTCACTGCTGGTTTGATCTCCAACAATCTCAGCAAGTACAGGGGGGTGATACATCAAAACATAATACCCCAGGCGTTTGCCTTGCCAAATTGCTGCTACTACTCTAACCTGAAAAGTGAAAACATTTAGAGCAGAGAAAGGGTTTACAGAAAACATCAGAGCAACGCTCCCGCCCAGTGATTGTCCCGTCTTACTGAACACAAGTCAGACTTTCCAGTACTATGTAGGATGACCCTCTCCTAAGTGCTAACAAGCAGGGACTGGCCTGGACATTCGCAGAACAACAACAACAACAAAAATCTATCCCTAATAATAACACACGGATTGACTTTGTCGGCTTCACCGTCACAATACGCTTCTTTCCGTAATTTTACGCTTTCAGTTTAAATTTAAAACATATTCGAGGTGGTACTAAATTTCCCGTAATTTTCGTCCGTCCGTCTAGCAAAATTTCCGTATGCAGGTTTTTTTAGGGTCAAGCATAGCTTGTATATTACTGGTGCCCGGGCAAATCACCCAAAGCACATGCAGCCACATTGGCTGGAACATCCGACTCCCACTCCACAGAGTGGTTTACATCACATAAACGGCCAAGCTTGGCAAGCTCATCGGCTACAGAGTTTACATGTCTCTTACAGAACATAATTTCATGGTGTGAAAACCACAGCTTGAGTTGAAGCTTTGTATCTTCGATGATTGCTGAGTATGCCGAGGAATCTACCTTCCCCAAGTCCATGGCTTCCGCTAGCAATTGGCAGTCCGTCTCGAAGATCACTCGTAGCATACCCATGTCCGCAGCAAAGGAGACGGCATCGGCCATTGCATGAACCTCGGCCGCAAAGGCATCAGCAACGAATTCCTTTCTGCCAGCTCTTGCGCCCAGGATCGTGCCGGCCGCATCTCTCGCCACCACACCCCATCCAGCATGTGTCTCGTCTGGCATGTGCGACCCGTCGATGTTGAGTTTGATCTTGTCATTCGGTGGGGGTATCCACACGCAGATTTCTCTGGAGCAGCCCCTGCTTGTGCATAGACCTGGTAATATTCCAAGGCGCTGCTCCTCGTTCTCCTCGCCACGTCCGCGGACGTCTCCGGCATCTCTCCTTCCCTCACCTTATTCCGGTTGCTCCACCACAGTCACCAGAAGGTAAGAATTAGGATGCGCTTTTTCTCATCTAACCCCCATAGAAAATCCAACATCACATGCACAGACGTGATACGTTCCAGCTCCATTCTTTCCTTCTCCAGCGAAAGGTCCCTCCAGACTTCCTTGACTGCCTTGCATTTGACGAACAAGTGCGCCCCTGTCCTCCTCCCACTTCCACAAAATAAGCACGTTTTATCCTCAACTTGCACACCTCTTCTCACAAGGTTAGTTCGTAAAGCCAGAGACTCATGCTTTATGCGTCATGCAAACATCTGGATATTCCTTGGGCAGGGTAGCTTCCACAACCTCTTCCATGAATCATCATGACAGTTGTCGAGGTTCCCAGGTAGGCCCGTGCTACTGCCCGCATTGCCATCACGCTCGTTCTTCTCCAACTGAACATGCAGTTTGTATGCACTCTTGATTGTGTGATTTCCTTTTGCTTCGAATTGCCAGGCAATAAAATCATCAACTCCTTCGCGAAGAGGGATTTGCAGGATAGAGGCTGCATCAACTGGCCAAAAGGTATCTCGGACGAGTTGCTCATCCCAACTCCCCGTTATTGGGCTAATGAGGTCAGAAACAAACTCAAGCAGGCTGGCCCCCCTCGGAGTTAAAACCTTTTGTGACCACGGCCTAGGAAGCCACAGATCAGACCAGAACCGCACCTGTGTGCCCTCCCCAATACGCCAAATGTACCCCTCCTTAAACAGATCCAACCCATGAAGGAGACTTCTCCATGAATAAGAGATCCCATCCTTTGCCACGGCATCTAGAACATGAGTGTTTGGAAAAAATATCGGGCCTTCAGGATTTGAGCGCAAAGGGACTCCGGGTTTTGGATCAAACGCCAAATCTGCTGGGAGAGCATAGCCCTCCTTGAGCTTAATTCTTGGCAGAAACTGCGCAAGTCCCCCTTGAGCTTTTGACCGTGTCAATTTTTCCCAGCTGATCCAGTGAAGCGTGTTTTCCTTCTCTTGCTGGCTCCACCAATACTTTCCCATAAGCGAGCTTAATTCTTGGCAGAATGACTTAGTCAGATAGAAGCACGACATAGCAAAGGTTGGGATGGCCTGCGCAACTGCTTTCACCAGGGTCTCCTTCCCTACTTTCGCTATGAGCCGCTCCTGCCATCCATAAACCTTCCCTGCCATTGAGCCTTTGACATAAGCGAAGGCTTTCTTCTTTGATTTACCCACATGGACCGGGAGGCCAAGATACTTTTCATTCCAATTCTCGCTCTGAATGTGTATGGTCTGTTTCACCAATTCTCGTGTCTCCGCTAGCGTGTTCGGACTGAACATTACAGCCGATTTCTCTGTGTTGATGCATTGTCCCGAGCATTGCTCATACAGGTCAAGAACTCCTCGCAGCGCTGCCACTTCCTCACTGCTCGCCTTAAGTAACAACATGGAGTCGTCTGCAAAGAGAAGATGAGACACAGCCAGTGCATTGGAACAAATTTTCACCCCACTTATGAGGCCCCTCCTTGGGGCGTCGTGAAGAAGTGCCGAGAGCCCCTCCGCACAAATGACAAAGAGATATGGTGATATAGGGTCGCCTGTCTCAAGCCACATGAAGGGCTGAATTGTTGTGATAATGCACCGTTTACGTTGATCTGATATTTAACCGAGGAGACGCACTTCATAATGAGATCCACCCAGCACTGTTTGAATCCCAATTTACCCAACATAGCTTCCAAGAAACTCCACTCAACTCGATCATAGGCCTTACTCATATCAGCCTTAACTGCAGCAAAGTCCTCCTTTCCTTTCTTCCGTCCCAATAGGAAGTGTGAGAGCTCATACGCAATGAGAACGTTATCCGTAATCAGCCTACCCGGCACAAATGCACTTTGGTTATCTGATATTATATCGGGTAGAATGATCTTCAAGCGGTTGGCTATGACTTTAGAGACGAGCTTGTAAATCACATTGCACAAGCTGATTGGGCGGAGATCCTTGATTCTGGACGGGGTCCTAACCTTGGGGATTAGCACGACTATGGTCTCATTCCAGCCCTCTGGGATAGGGCCGCCATTTAGGACTGCCAGGACCTCATCCACCACTCTATCCCCCATAAAGAGCCAATGCTTTTTATATAGGATGGATGGCATCCCATCCGGACCCGGCGCCTTCAAGTCTCCAATGTGATCGAGAGCGGCTTTCACCTCCTCCCGGGTGAACTCTGCATCCAGGACAGCATGCATGGGTGTGGTGATGCGTGGCTCAACCTTGTCAATGAGTTCATGCAGTCGGTTTCCCGTACGAGAAGTGAAGAGATCCTGAAAGTAAGAGCAAATATAGTTAGTTAACTCCTCTCCCTCCTTCACCACCGACCCATCCTCCTTCTTCAGCTCCTTCACTCTATTCATCTTCCTTCTAGCCGAGGCAAAGGCCATGAAATAACGAGTGTTTCTGTTCCCATCCTTCAACCATGACACTCGGGAGCGTTGTTTTTCTTTCGTGTTCTTCTTCTCTTCAAGATCATTAACCACACATCTCAGTCTCGCCTCTTCTGCAATTTTCTCTTCTGACACCGGGCACCGCATGCATCTCTCCAGATCCTTACGAGCTTTCTTCAATCTTCCTTCGATCTCCCCCACGACTTCTTTCTGCCAAGAGACCATCGAGCCCGCACTAGTACAAAACAGGGCTTTCGTCACAGGGCAATATTCACATTAGTCCCGGTTCAGTCACGAACCGGGACTAATGTGAGCATTGGTCCCGGTTCGTGCGGCTAAGGCATTAGTCCCGGTTCACCTGGGCCCTTTAGTCCCGGTTGGTGCCACGAACCGGGACTAAAGGGTGTGATGCCCATTAGTACCGGTTGGTGGCACCAACCGGGACTAAAGGTCTACTAAAGGTTAGACCTTTAGTCCCGGTTGGTGCCACCAACCGGTACTAATGGGCTTTGAGGCATTAGTACCGGTTCATGGCACGAACCGGTACTAAAGGGCCCATTTTCAAACTCTACCCCCCCCCCCCCCCGACCGCCTTTTCAGTTTTAGAAAAAACAAAAGAAAATGATGGAAATGTCAAAAAAATAAAATAAAATAAGTTTCCCATGTGATATGTGGTCTAGTTGTTGGGAAAATTAACAAATATGAATTTCGACTTTATTTGCAAAATCTCTCTGGAATTTCTTAAAATGGGCATAACTTTTGCATACGAACTCGGATGAAAAAGTTTTTTATATGAAAAATCATCTACTCGAAAAGTTACATCCGAATTTAACCGGGGGAACCCCGTTAAACATTTTCAAAATCCTCAAAAACCTAACAGAAAAAAAGTTACGGGACTTTTAAGATCTGGAGGGGCAAAAAAATTCAAAAAATTTCAAATTGTGGTCAAACTGTGGTCAAACAATGGTCAAACTAATTATTCTAGAATATTAGTGTTACTAAATAATTATTTCAGTTTTTTTGAATTTTGGTCAAATCTGGTCAAACAGTGGTCAAACAATGGTCAAACTAATTATTCCAGAAATATTAGTGTTACTAAATAATTATTGTTTTTTAAAACAATAGTTTCAAACTCAAACAGTGAAATGTGTCACTTCATGCTCAAGCTAAATTCCTGAGGGTTAATAGAATTGACATCTTACTATTGTCAGGAAAACAACAAGTGCAGACTTGGAAATGAGGGAGAATAGAACCCGGAAGTTAAGCGTGCTCAGGCTGGAGTAGTGAGAGGATGGGTGACCGTCCGGGAAGTTAGATGATTTGGGATGATGAGGGGTGATTAGAGATTAGAGGATAAATTGAGCAGTGATGAGGGGTGGAGATTGGTAACAAGGTGGAGCTCCACGTGGCCGCGGCCTTTAGTCCCGGTTCATGTAAGAACCGGGACTAAAGGGGGGAGGCATTAGTAACGACCCTTTAGTCCCGGTTCAAAAACCGGGACTAAAGGCCCTTACCAACTGGGACAAAAGCCTCCTTTTCTACTAGTGTCGCGACGTTTTTCATAGCAGCGCTAACCCCACCTTGACCTCCATACAACCCCGCCTCCCATGCCTCCCCTATCACTTCCGAACAACCTTCCTCTTGCAACCACCACGCTTCAAACTGGAAGGTTCTCCCTTCATTCCGAACCCCAGGTCTAGCACCAGAAGTTTGAATGATGACTGGCCGATGATCTGAATGCCTTGGGTATCCGTTTATGACGGAGAAATCAGGGGACACCTCGCACCAGTATGCATTCGCCGTAGCTCTGTCCAACCTTTCCCGAATATAAGTGTTGAGATCCCTGCTATGGTTCCGCCACGTGAACTTATCTCCAATGTAACCAATGTCCGTCAGCTCACAAGAGTCAAGGGCCTCCCTAAAATCGTCCATACACCTTTGGGTTCTGGCCGCTCCTCCTTCCTTCTCATCACACGACAGAATCTCGTTGAAATCTCCTACACACAGCCACAGCCTTCCCCGTTGGTGATGTTGCCCTAGCAGCTTCAACGCCCTCCACGTCTCTTTCTTCCTCCCCGCCTCGGACTCCCCGTATACTCCAGTTAGTCTCCACACCATACCCCCCTCCTCCGTTACATCAACATCCACATGCCTTCTCCCATACGAACGCAGCGTGACATCCACACCCCTCCTCCAGAACAGAGCCACCCCCCGGCTTCTACCTTCAGGATTCCACGCGTTCATTTGCGTTAGCCCTAGCAGCCACCGAAATCTATCCAACTCCTAATTCACTGACAATTTTGTCTCCGCAAGGAACAGTATGTCGGGCTCCTCTCTCCTCCCCAACTCGAGGAGGCTACGAACTGCCGGGCCGTTCCCGAGCCCCCGGCAGTTCCAGCTTATGATTTTCATTGCTCTCGGCAGGGCTGCTGCTGCAGCCCGGCCGATATAGTGTTTGCTCCGTCTGGTGCTACCACGCTACTTTCAGCCTCCTTCATCTCTGTCTCCATAACCCTCCCCTTTTTACCACCATCCAGCTCCTCCTCTTCGGGCCTCCCCCTCTTCTCCCCCAACACCTTCTCCCCACGCACATTAACATCGCCACCCTTATCCGTCCGGCGAACCTTCTTATAGGTTTTCTGCTTATGCCCACTTGCCTCCTTTGCATGCTCCTTGGCTTCCCCGTACTACGTGCAGGGTCCACGACCATCCTTTCCTCATCAGCCGAAGCAACGTGCACCTCTTTTTCCTTCACCACAAGCACGCCTCCTTTCTGCTTCTCCGTCTGTGCCTCCCTCTACTCCAAGATCAACTTGTGCTGCGATCCAGTATTGTCCCGTCTCGAGCCCTTCTTGGAAGAGCTGTTAACTTCCTCCCCCGTTTCGACCTTCCGGCCAGCTCCAGCACTGTCCCGAGAATCATCCTTACGTCATGACAAGCTATCACTTCCACTACCACTCCTACCATTTGACCTATTGAACCCCAAGCTCTTGCTCCCACTTCCCCGCCTACCACCCTTCCCCCATCCTTCACTGTCCTGATTATTCCTCTTGTAGCCCATATCAGCTTTAAGCCACCGACCGAACTGGGCCTTCTCTCCTTTCTTGAGCTTAGTGGCACAGTCCTTTTCACAATGTCCAATTATACCACACGTATAACAGAAGTCCGGGAGGAACTCGTATTCAAAACGGCACCAACCACTCCCTGCCTCCTCTCCTTCACCTGCCCCGTCCACCCGCTCCTCCTCCTCCAATGTGAATCCTCTCATTAGCGGCTTGTCTATCCTCATTCTTACTTTCACCCTCAAATACTTCCCTATGGCAGAACCATCTGCATTGGTGTCGGCGTCCACATATTGTCCAATGATATCACCAATCTCCTCGGCTGCCTCCGCTGTCATCATCCCGAGAGGCAGGTTGAATACTCGCACCCAGATCGGGACACTGTTAAACACATAGTCCTCCATCCTTCTACTGGGAACAAAATCCTCCACAACCACCAAATCCTTGTCAAACATCCAGGGACCATCATCTAATGCTTTCCTCTTCCCGGATTCCTGGAAGAACGTGAACACGAACTTGTTGTCTCCCGCTTCTTTGCAATCGATACCCTTGATGGGGCACCACACACAACCCAGCGAAAGGCAGATCACATCGGGATGCGCGAGCCGCTCCGACAAAATCTTCCCCACCGCATGCATCCCCACACTCTTCCCCTTCTCCTTCGCCGAGATCTTGATCTTGACCCCTTCTTCTCCTCCTCCGACAGCCCCAAACCCTTCATCATCCCTGCGACCCCCTCCATCTCCCCCGCCTCCACCGCCGCCGCCTAGGTCAGTGTTTTACGACTACGTGCCCTAGGAACACGCAGAAGGCTTATGGTGGATGGGACTAGGGCACTCATAGGTGTGGAATCGATCGCAAGACCGGAAGAACGACGGGAATACGCAGACTGGATCGCTAGATCGGGTCGGAAAAACCCTAACCCAGTCGCCCCCACGATCGTCGGATGAAGAAACGGAAACCGCCACCTATAGGGGCGGACTCTGCCTTTTTTTTAGAATCTCACAAAGCTTTATTACTGAATCAGAATATTCATAGGTACAAAGAGAAGGTCGCCGGGCTGGCCTAGCCAGGTGTGACGGCCAAACCCTAAAGATAAAGCATGCTTTGCGAGATTATGGGCCTCCGTGTTGGAGGTCCTATACTCATGATTAAACGAACATGAAATGAAGGTAGTTGCTCTGGCCTTGATCTCTTGGACAATGGCACCAAAGTCTGCTGAGCTTCCTTGCATGATCGCATCTACCACCACCTTACAATCCGAGGCCACCAGTATTTGGTTGATGTAGAGATCATCTGAAAGTGCCAGTGCCTCCCGTACAGCTAGTGCTTCTAGCACCTGGGGGTTGCGGAGTCCCCTGAGAACGAGGGCCGAAGCTCCCATGAACAAACCCCTCGCATCCCTGCAAACCACACCGACCGCGCCAAACATGCCCGAGCGGGACACGGCAGCGTCCACATTGAGCTTGAAGTGGTCTGTGGGTGGCGGAATCCACCTACGTGGTCGTGGTACTGCTGTCCCCTGGGTGTTCTCCTTCTTCTTCAAGAACTCTATGTCTGACAAGTAAGGTTTGATGAAGTTGTCAGTGGCAAATGGAGTCTGAAAGATCTCCTCATGTATAGCTTTCCGCCGTGCACTCCAGATAACCCACAAAGTAACGATCATCAACGAAAATTGCTCCGTTGGAAGAGACTCATTCATAGCAAAGAGCCATAGCCTTGCGTCTGGTTCCGATGTTGCCAACATGTGCTCGACCAGCTCGGCCTCTGACAGTGCCCACACGCACCGAGACACATTACAATCCAGCAAGGAATG
Organism: Triticum aestivum; assembly: GCF_018294505.1. NCBI lineage: Eukaryota > Viridiplantae > Streptophyta > Magnoliopsida > Poales > Poaceae > Triticum > Triticum aestivum. Next base: position 597,506,823 of record NC_057799.1, read on the forward strand.
TCACCAGCTGTCCTGCCCTCCACAGAGTGGGCAAGCACTCGTAGTGGCCATGTGATGATGGCTTAGAACATCGCCCGTGGGGAGCGAGTGTTGCGCCAATCGCCAAGTGAGGGGCGGACTCTGCCTACTCTGTCTTGCATGCTGACGCGTTGCCACTTGGGCTTCAGCCCATCCGTCAGTCCTCTCCTCTGCATCTTGGCCCACAAATCTTGTAAAAATAATTGCACCGGTTAAGATCGAACTCCGAACCTTATGACCTGCCGGTGTTTGTGCAAAAAGGAGAAGATTCTGGTTATAGATAGTCCCACGTCGCCTTCTTGTACTCCATCTCACCAGTTTAAATATGTTTATGAGTTGAAGACAACAAGCGGCGTTGAAAGAGTTGGTCAAAGAAGGAATCCATGGGAGAAAGACCCTAAATGTTGGCCTAATTAAACATGACGCAGAGTCGAGTCCGGTGCAGGAGATGCCATGCCGCCCGGGGTGGCGACATTGTTGGGTGGAGGGAGGAGCTGCTGCTCCCTGTTCAAGAGAAAGGGTGAGGAAAGAGACCAGACCGGGGGCAGAAGAAGGGCGGGAGGAGCTGGCTCACCGCGGCGGCGGGGTCGTGCTGCTGCTGCAGATCGGCGAGGCCACTCGTGGTCGGTCGAGCTCCTGCAAGGATGGCCGCATCAGGGGAGGCAGAAGAGGAGGGAGATACATCTGCTGACTGGTCATGGCTTCTAGGAGCAAGGGCTGCTCCTCTGCTGACTCTAATCCAGCTCCCACGCAACTTGTGAGGAAGGCTACGCTGGGCGTCGGCCGCCTCGCACTACACACGCGTCTACTGATTGGGGGTCCCACACGACCGCCTAGGCCTCTCCCCAACTTATCTCTACTGGTCCAGTAGTTTCTTATTCACACGCGATCTCTCCTCTCATGCACCCCTGTTTTAAATCACCGATGCCGGATAAAAAAACGAGATAAAAAACGAGGTTGTTATTAGATCATCCACGAGAGCAAACCAGTTCACGGAAGGCAATGCATTGGGTGTTATTGCCCTTCTGAAATTGTATTACATACATGCTGGATGTCAAAACGTTCAGTATAAACTGTACTTTGCTTGCATACTGAAACTAATTATCATGCTGCAATAATTAAAATATAGAATCCCAAGTCCCAGCAAATTAACATGCCAGTGGTTGGCGGAGTGGGCGAGCCGGCTGCAGCGACGAGCGCGTGGTTGGCGGAGTGGGCGGCTACAGGGAGAGCGATCAGACGGTTACCGACTCGTTTTACTTTTTTTTTCCTCCCTACAACCACATGGCTCCTAAGGTTGGCCATAGAGATACCATGACGGTGTCAACTGTAACTAAAATGTGATTACAGATTGTGCATAGTAATATATTTGTATCGCCTTTGGCATTAATATGCACTAGTTTATTGAATTACTTTTTTATCCTGTTGCATCGCATCGCACGGGCCATTTTCCTAGTACAGTAAAAAAGAACACGTAGATGTCCGCTGATTTGGGCGTCAGTTAACAGGAGGTCTGTTGAGCACTTGAGCTCTTCCGCACAAAATAATCAAAATTCAGAGGGGCGTCAGTTGCAAAATCACAGCGCATGAGTTTGGTGGAACCACACACGCAATAGCAATTTCGGGAGGGAACGTCAGTTTGCCTCATACCAAGTCGTTTCGAGCATGAGCGCTGATCCACGTTTTAGCAAAGAATCTGGGTTTCTGTAGCGGTGTAGGTGACTTACCAGCTCCGCAGGACGCGAAGAAGCTGGAGCCGTGCCGCCCTCGCCGTGGATCTCGACGCCGACGACTTGCGTCGCAGTCGCCCTCGAGCTTCCCGCGCGCCCCCGTGATTCGGATTCTCCTACTCTCTTCCTCTCCCTCTCTGTTTCAAAACAGTGGCATCTGGCACGCCTGGTTGGGGGAGAACGCTAGAAGGGATAGAAAATGGGGCCGCATTCCAGTGATAGGAATAAAAACAAATATGAAAAATCCAAAGTTAAAAAGAAGGAAAGGGGTAAATGGTAACAACAAGTAATTCAAAAGTGAAACGGTTCTTTGTGCCTGAACTGACCATAAGGCCAGCACCGAGTTTGGACGACGGTCGTTGGTGTATTTGCCGGCAAACGGGCGACGGGTAGATCCGAACGGCTAGAGGCGGAGTCAATACCTGCATGCGGCCTGGGGGCGTTGTCGGGGCTGTGGGGACCGGTACCCAGCCAGTCCATGGCACGGCGCGGTCTCCGGCGGCCAGGGTGAGCTCAAATCCGGCCGTTGAATGAGATGAAATCTGGCGGCCGAGGTTGGACAAGTCGGGGCATCGAGGAAAGGGGACCGCGACAAGGTGAGGGGGCGCGCTCGCGGCCGTGCTGGACAACACACGGTCGAGAAAAATGGCGGCGGCTAGGGATGAGAGGGGAGTGGCATGGGGGGTGCAGCTGGAGGGATGGATGGAATAGAAAAAGGGCCGCATGTGTCCTCAACAGTCGGGCCATGGGAGGACATGGGCACACGCCAGCGCAGTCCGTGCGTGTCCGTTCGGCCACAAACACGGCCCAAAGTTGGCAAAGCGAACTGAAAACAGACAATTGTCTGTTTGCTCCCGTGTGTTGGGTGTCCGTTTCTGTCCGCTTATCCCCAAACAGACACAGGCGGACCATTTGGGATCGTGCGTTCGAGTTGGCCTAAGTGTTCAATAAAAAGATAAAAGGAAAAAAAATCAAATTAGGATGTTGTTTTCAACTTAAAAATAAATTTAGAAAAATGAGAGAAGTGAGAATTACTATTATTAACTATACTGACATGTCAAAATTTAATGTATATGAAAAATGTATAAATGATTTTTATGTATTTCCCTAAGCGGATCTCATCTTTACAAGGTTACTTTTAAAAAAATGTTGCCTTTTATGTATATAAAAGAAAATGGAAGACATCCTTGTTTCCGTCCTCCGCAACCGCAGTACACGAACATAGCACGCATAAATCTCACAGCCCCTTGCAGTACCCCTTGCAGTTGTGTGTGTATGCGCGCGTTGGCGAGTGCTGTTGGAGTCGGGCACTAAGCAATGTTTGATATACAACCTCAAAAAGTTTCATCTTCTAATTCAACTTACATTAATAGAAACAAAAAAGACAAAATCGAATGTGAATAGTGTCAAAGTAGTGTAGTTGGAGTTGACCGGTTCTCGACACATTTGGTCGATTGTTTGCATAGGGCAACGGAGGTCACGTGTGCCGTTCGTTCAGAGGGCTTAAGTTTGAGTAATACAAATAGTATCCCACAAAAAAAGTTTTGACTGGTTTCTTGCGGGAATGTTTGGATGGTAGCCCTAGGTTGCGAAGCCAAATAATTGGCGTTGCTGGAGTGATTGAGCATTGCTTGGGTTGGAGCCCATCATTTGGCATTCACAGGATTTTCAATTCAATTTGACAAGATAGCGAGATGTGGGTGGCGAAAACTTTGTCATTTTTAATGGCATGACTTGTTTGTCTTAGCATATTGACTATGGTGTACTGCAAAAGGAGCCCCTGCCTGATTCTAGTCTCCGCTTACATGGTTAATGTTGTACCAACATTTATACTTCTATTTCTATTGTAATATACATACAGTTAACTAGTACGTAGTTTTGAGAAAAGACAAATGAAAGATTCTTGAGCTATGCTAGCCCGATGGGGGAAAGGCACGAAACGCGGCGTGCCATACATGCCAGGCGCCATGGAGATTGGTTGAGGCATGGTGATGGCGTGCGTATGTACAGTACAACAATACCATAGTAAAACCCAGCCAAAAGTACAACCTAGTAGCAGGAACCGAACAAATTTTGTAAGTACTCCTACAAGTGAACAGTTTCTAAAGTGCTAGCTAGCCAATGGAAGTACATGTACAACAACAAACAATGGTCGGTGTGTGGCGGTGTGGCCTACGATACGAGCTAGGAGCCGAGCCTCTTTTGGACGACGCCCTGGACGCAGCCGACGAATGCGAAGGTCCCGACGGCGAAGCAGGCGACGCTGAATGCCTGGAGCGCGACCCACGTCGGCGTCCATGCCCGGACACGGCGCTGCACGCAGTACATCTCGACGGGGAGGTAGATGATGAGCGGCCAGAAGATGAGCGCGCCGAGCAGGCCCAGCACCTCGTTGAAGTAGGGGAACACCACGGCCAGCGCCGTGGTGCTGGCCACGTACGCCGTCCGGAAGCAGACCCGCTGCAGGTTCAGCCCGTAGCGCGGCAGGCCCGGCACGAGCCTCACTGCGTAGGTCCGGCACACGAAGGCGCTGTCCGGGCACCTCGCCGCCAGCCAGCGGTCCCAGACGGTGAAGATCTGCTGGCTGAAGAACTGGTAGCCGCCGAGGATGTGGAGCACGATGCAGGCGTTGGCGAAGTCGACGAGCCAGTAGGGCTCGTAGAAGCCGAAGCCGGTGAGCAGGTTCCCCGGCGCGGCGTCGCCGAAGGCCGCGTAGCCGAAGCAGCCCACGCAGAGGTAGAAGAAGGTGGTGGCGAGCATCGCGATCACGTTCCCCTTCCTCAGCGTCTCCCCCTCCGGCGGCGACGACCGCAGCGTGTCCTGTATCTCCAGCAGCACGATGGAGTACGGGTACGCGAACGCGATGTCGCCGATGGCCTGGGACACCCGCCACACCTTCTGCATCGGGGTGTGCATCGGCACGCCGGCGACGCTCCCTCGGACCACGCCGTCGCCTGAGCAGCAGAGTTTGAGTTTCAGTGTCAGATTCAGACTTGAGAGCATAAAAAACAGGTTATTAACTGAATTATTCTGTCTGATGTACTGTATATACCTATGGTCTTGGAGAGGCCGAGGCCGAGGCCAATGGTGGAGTAGGTGAAGGACATGACGGCCGCGACGACGGAGAGCCACGCCATGCTGTGGAAGTTGGGGATGAAGGAGAGCACCAGCTGCGCGACGCCGAAGAGCAGCATGAAGAGGTGCTGCTCGCGGTCGTCCGAGGTGCAGCGGGCGGCGCCGCGCCCGTGGTCGTGGTAGCAGTTGGCCTTCTTGATCGCGCTGCCGGCCACCGCGATCGATTCCATCAGCAACGACGAGGAAGGAAGGAAAGAAGGAACAAATCGATCGAGCTCTGGTTTGTGCAGTGTTTACCCGAGGCAGGTGGCGGTGGTGATGGTGTAGGCGACGCCGATCCCGTAGAGGTAGAGGTACTGGAGGGAGCCGCAGACGTAGGCGTGCTTCCTGCCGAGGAGCGCCCGGACGGCGCCCATGTAGGTGTAGTTCCGCCGCGTCTTGTCCCCCTCGGACGACGGCAAGTCCGAGCCACCGGGGGCGGCGGGGGCGGGGGACCGGTAGCAGTGGGAGAGCAGGACGGCGGAGACGTAGGTGACGGCGGCGAAGCAGACCATGGCGACGGGGCCGGCCACCCAGCCGAGCTGCGCGACGCTCCAGGAGAGCGCCAGCACGCCGGCCCCGATGACGCCGGTGATGATGTGCGCCACGCACGTCCACAGGTTCCCCGTGCGGGCGACGCGGCCGTCGTCGTCGAGCACGGGCGCGGCGTCGAGGTCGAGGGGCTGGCCGCCGCGGTGCGACGACGGCGCCATTGCTGTTGACGGCGTCGATCCGGGGGACTCGGGAGTCCACACAGGGGAGTCGAGAGAGTTGACCAATCTGACGAGATGCGTGGTGATATACTCCAAACTAGCCGGTGTACGTACGTGGCGTCACCTGATTGGTCCGTGGTTCAGAGTTGAAAATACCGGCGGGATAGAGCCGCGTCCTTCCTGCTCAGAGTCTTTGGACCTCTCCAACGGCCGGTCATTTTCTTCTCCCGTCTTCTTGTGGAAGATGCGGCAAAGCCCAACAACCGCACAACAGCCTGTACCAAATGGCCGATATATATACCAAGGACGATCATATGCACGTCACATCTTAGAGATTTCTGGGATCATCGGATAAAATTTGCCAGATTTATAGGGGAGATGATGAGAGATGGGGCGTGTCCTGGTGTACTAAATATCCACGGTCATATTTGTCAAAAAAAAAACACGGTCATTTTATCGGATTTGCAGCTGAATGAAATTTACAATGCATGGTGCTTATATTTTTTTATGACATATAACTGTTAGCGTCCCAGGCCCAGCTCCCAACCTCGGGCATATGTTCGGACGTTTCCGGTGCGCATCGGACACACCACTACAAGCAAAGAGCCCACTACATCCCAGAAGACTAGCCTGAAAGGAGTGTGGCACTCCTCCTTATAAGGTGGTCCTAGCCCCCTCCAATATCCGAGGTGGGACTAAAGTCACTGGCAACGCCCAATGGCCAGCGTCTCTGACAATAACACATATACTGTTAATTAATTTTTGAAAAATAAGGACGGCGTGTAAAAGAGAACAGAGAGAATAATGAATATCCATGGTCTTTGGAGTTTCTGCAGGTCCTCATCGGTGTTGTTTTCTCCGGGGCGGCCGGCGGCGTATCCTAATCTGCATCGATGATTTCCCGTCTGTTGCTTCTATTCCACAAGCTCTTGTGTTTCAAAAAGTTTGCTCCCTTGAGGCTGAGGCATGGAGGTGGCATCGAGTTATGCTCACGAGTCACAAGGCGTCGCCGGTGGATGCACGAGTCTGTATAAGTGTGCTTGTAAAGACCTGCATTGTTTGTTTGTTTTTTGCGGGGGAAAGACCTGCGATAGTTAATGTATGGCCTTGGGCCCTTTCGTAGAAAGAATATCCGTGGTCGTACCGGTTGACATATCTATAGTTCTGCCCGCAAAAAAGACGAAATATCTATAGTTCAAATGCAAAGGGCGCATATCTCGTAACAAACCCCTGCAAACTATGCTATCCGTCCATGAAAGCTACGGTTTCACAGGAATCTCATATAGATGTTTTGGTACATTTTCAAACCTTTTTTCAAGAAAAAACAACAAGATTTTAAACAAGTGTGTGTTTCCGGTTAACAAAATCGGAGCGCCTAAATTTATTTACTTTTTGCGAGCGTTTTTATCTCTTTATCAGAAAAATTTAAGCAGTCCAAGCATATTTTTGATAAACTTTTATGTTGCTCCAGTCCAGAGTCAAAGACAGACGTACAGGCTCACTGCAGTAGCTCGGAGTTGACTGTGACTGAATACTGAGCATGGGAGAAGAAAAATGATCTGGATGGATAGCTGGTGCTGCATTATTATTGCCACTTGATGATGAGTACCGAGTGGGTGGGTGATCTGGACAAGCTCGATCTGGGGAGAAGCTTTGTCTCGTCCGTCTCAAAGCCGGCTTGGTTTACGCGCAAAACGCCACGCCCGTGTCTTCTCGCTCGACAGACAGGGGTGGTCGTTTTCTCTTTCTTTACAGAAGAGAAGATCAGGGGAGCCCAACCACCAGTGCACACTGCACAGGCTGTAGCGATCCTACACTTGTTCGATGGCGTGCACGTCGCATTCACGTCACGCCAAGCCAAACCTAACCAACTTGACAGATACTTCTGGTTTATTCGATTTATAGTGTTCGGTTCGGTATTTCCATTGCCAGTTGTTTGGTGTTCAGGTGTATCATCAGTTTTCATCCTACATAAACCCAACTGAGTATATACACTCCAATTGACCTCATTTTTCTCTAACTTCCCTACATTGTTTTCCCCTCAAGAAAATCTCCTACTTTGTTGGCCCATGTAGGCATCCACACGTGTCGGCATGTAATCCATCGATCACCGCAGGAGCGCCATGTTCATGTGTGAATAGCCCAAACACAGCCCCGCCACGGTTGATTCACTAGCAGCCTCATAGCCTCCTAGCTGTGCCGCGGCCCGCTTCAGCCACCCACCTCCCGCCGATGGCCACTCCGGTTACGGCAGCCACATCCTCTCCGCGCTGAACACCACGTCGCCTTCTCTGGAAGTTGGCTCATCTGGTCATGCTGAGGCTGTTGGTGTGTTTCTACTTTTCTAAGGTACAACAATGCACCTATGTTCCAGAGAACCAGGTGGTGATCAAGGCCTTGAAATCTCACCGAAACCAAAACAACCCTAGAAGCCAGAATTACATCTTGACATTAAGGTGCCTTTGAAATGCAACCACGATGTTCAGAGAAGCCTCAGGTATGGCAGATATTTGCAAAAGTATCACATAAAATAAATTTAATATAAGAGATGCTTTATTCATGATAATTAGAGGAAGGTAAATTACATGTGTAACATGATACATCACTTTTCTTGGAAGGACGAGGTAGAGCAGTGGTAGACATCGTGTACACTAGAAATAAAACCGCATTTTGAAGTCAACATGCATGGTAGGATCCTACAGGCTGATGGCGGTTACAGAATCATTACTTGAAATATGCTGCTAATTTCTTCACCGCAATATGCAGTTATGACTTATTTTGCCTGCTCACTTCAAGGTTTAGATACTTGTTTTCTTCTCTGCCAGGACATCATCCCTGTATTAACAAAACAAACAAAACACACATTACGACCTCAATTTGAAAAAGGATTCACAGCATGCAGTTTAGACAGATAAAGGAGGATGTCATTCTCACCGTAGGAGTTCCCTCAACTGTTCAATGTGGATACCAAGTTCTTTCTGCTTACATATTAGTGTCTCTAGGGTCTGAACGTGCAAAGAAAATATCACTCAGCTGATGCTTAGGCTGCAATTTCCTAATTATTAAGTGTCTTTTCTCACCTCCTTGGTCTGAGCAGCACAGTCTTCAAGCTCTTGTATCTTCCCTGAGATCTGTTCATTGGCTTGTTTCTGATGAATATTTTCACTCATCTGATTAGCAACCTGTTCCATGCAGATTTACAACAATTAGTAACTGGAGAATTCTCATTTCATGGGGAGTAGTTAGGCTATGAGGCAAAACCACTCATTCGGAAGACATACAAGTAATATCTGCTAATCTGAACTCCCAAAGTGCAACTGTACGACTGGTTCACAGTAAAACCATAGCAGAAACCTTTTGAGATTTTTTTTTTACTTTCTGTGCTATGTGCTATCAGATGCGCCGTTCCAGTTTTTAAATGGAAATATACAAGGACAGAAGCATAATTTCAGTAACAGTATCAAGACCTGATTATCCTCTAACAACAACATGCCAAGAGTACGTTTCCTACCACATGTGGAGTCTACATGTCTTGCTGAAGGCTCCTGCAAAGGAAGTGTCAGAAATCCATAACGCATTCTTTGCAAGAGAAAGGAGGGAGAAAACGAGAGAAGAAAGAAGTATGTTTCTTCTATTCTGATGTGACACTTGGTGATGAAATTGAGGTGGGAGGGCAAAAGGAAGATGAAATGAGTAGATACAATGAAGGTGTGACACTTCTATTTTTCTCCAATAGATATTTCTTTTGATGGGAAAGGTCCCTATGTTATGTAGTAATAATATTTCTGAAAATCAGCCACTGAAGAAGAAAGGAAACCTCAATGGAGAGATGAGGAGGGGCCAATCCAGGAAAGGAAGCTCACAGGTATGAGATTGTGTTTCTTTTTATTATGCAGAATGCCCGTGTGTTGCTATGAAACTAATTTAAAAAAAATCATGTATAGATTCATGGCCACACAAAAATGACTTGGAATTTAAAGAACAGGGCAACTTAGAAAAAGTAAGACTAAAAATAACCATACGGCATACTCCCAAGAGTATTATGCAAATCCAAGATGGTAGAAATTGTCGAGACTCGAGAGATTGCCCAACCAGTTATGAAGTTACTTTGCTGGAGGTGAGGAGGTGGCATGGAAGAATGTCCATCGCCGCCACCAACTCAAATATTTATGGGAGTGATATACTAAAATAGGGCAGTAGATATACTAAATCAAGATTAAAACTTGAACAACCATGAAGTATCTAGTCCATAACACTTGAAATTGAGAAGTATAATACCAACACATGAATGGCCACTGACCAAACAACACTATTTTAGCCTCCTACTGGGCAATCCAAGGATAGATTTCACTCAGCCAAAGCTAAAGTTGCAAACAACAATACTAACAAAATAGCCTGCTTGCAGTTATAGAGTCATCTTATTGAAAGATTTCCCACTTCTCCAAAAAACTTCCTAGTTACAAATATACTCCCAACAATTAGTTCAGCTCCCCAGCAACTTTTGAACAAACTTTAAAAGAAGCATCATACCTCACCTTAGAAGCACGGATAATTCCAGCATCAGTCCAAGGTCCTTTATCTTGGAGCAAGCACCCTCCAGTTGCAGAACAAGAACATGTTCCACCCAAAAATTCAGGTAAATTGCTGCAGGAAAGAGCAAACGGTCATTCTCCTAACAATGTAAAAGTAGCTTATAACTTGATGCACTTTACCTTGGCTCAACAGCTTCTAGTACGGTGCTGAGGTAATTGGTCCCCAAAACCTTACAAGTAGCATTTGAGTAAGCACAGTATTCAGTGATTCAATCTTTTGTCCAAGAACAATAATTGGCACGGAAAGAAAACATGCGCTACCTGAATCTTTTTTAAAGTTCTTGCCTCCATAAATGCTTTTAGTACTCTCCACAATGCTCTAAATCCAGAACCAGCGTTGATTATGTAAAGTTGATGTAATGTCTGTATCATAAATCAAGGCCATATGAATATATTGTTGAAACTATTTTCTGCTGAGATTGGAAGCAAGAAATCTAGAACTAGTTTTGTTTCCGAACAATAGGATATTAGCCATAACTGGCTTTTTTTTTATGAAGTTCCATAATTTCCCAGCAAAAGAAATTCCTAGGTGCTAATAAATGATAGCAGAACTTAATGGAAAATAAAATAAAATAGAAAGTCATTCCTAACACACTCTCAAGGTATTTTATTAACCATCTGCGACATAAAATAAATAAATAAAGATAAATAAAAATCTAGACTATCGGATTAGACAATAATTTAAGTAGCACGCTGTGTCGGCGTTATAGCTCCGCTATAGTGTTTGGAGGGGCCTCACGCAAAACGCATCGTGTACAACTTAGCGTTATTTAGCACGCCATAGAGTCAATCTAGCTCTAAACGTTCAATGCTATAGCCTGCTATTTAAAACTATGGATTAAACATAGCAGGGATGAAGCTATCTATGTCTGAAATACTCTTTAGAAAACTGCACCTTTACGCTCATGATGGTATGGGTTGCCTAAATTTGAATTTCCTACATTTCATACAATGGCAAATAGTCTAGCTCTTATTTATTTTTACTCTATTGTTATCAGATAAGTTCCATATTGTCTCCAAACGGGAAACGCATGAAAAGGAAGTAAATAGGAGCTCGGGCCTGATGGTACGATTGAAAAGTACAAGGCTAGGCTTGTGGCAAGGGTTATACCGAGAAAGAAGGTGAATATTTCTTTGGCACTTACTCACCATTCGAGTGTTACTCTCGTTGGGGGCCTCGCATGGTCTTCTCGCCCATCAAATGGACGTCAGTAAGGAAGGAAAGGTGTGCAAGTTATTGAAACCTTTGTATGGCCCGATACAAGCGCCTAAGCAATGGCATAAGTTTGACAAAACTTAACATCTGTCGGCTTTGTTGTTAATGAAGCTGACAAGTGTGTATACTATTGCCATGGTGGCGGAGGAGTTATGTCATACTGATATTTGGAACCAACCTCAAAGTCATTGAGGAGGTTAAGGCTTTTCTATCTCATAACTTTGAGATGAAAGATCTTGGTGTGCTGATGTTATCTTGAACTTCAAGCTATTGAGAGATAATGAGGGTGGGATTACACTTCTGTAATTCCACTATGTTGAGAACATTCTGAGTCACTTTGGTTATTCAGATTACAAATCTTCTCCAACACCATCTGGTCCTAGTGTGCAAATTCGAAAGTTCGAAGGCACAACTATAGATCAGTTGGGATACTCAAGTGATTGGTTCACTTATGCACCTAGCTTGCGCTACGAGGCCTGACATCGCGTTTGCTGTGAGCAAACTAAGCCGGTTTGTTTCCAATCCAAAAGATGTATATTTGTGTGTTGTTGAAAGAGTGATGTGCTATCTAAAAGGTACTATGAGTAATGGAATACACTATACTGGATACCCGATGGTACTCGAAGGGTATAGTGACGTGAATCTGATTTCTAATACCAATGAGATGAAGGCCACAAGTGGATATGTGTTTACAGTTGGTGGCGCTATGGAACGGGCTGTCAACAAGCTGGTGGTGGACATCTTGGAGCCTAAGCTTGACCCCAAGGCAGTGGCTGTCCTCGACACGGCCTGGATCCTCATCTCCGGGCTCCCCGACATTGCGAGATCCGAGCGGGTCATTCGCAACGTGTCCCGCATCCTCGGCAAGGTGGTCGTGGTGGATGAGGTCAAGGTCAAATCCCTGGACTCCTCCAAGCTCCAGGCCACGGTGCGGATTTTCTTCAACGACCAAGGCTTCGACCTCAAGATTGCACCTGAGCCACCTAACCATGTGGGTCGCCCGAGAAACTTGGATGATGGTTACTTTGGGGCGGCCCAAGTGGCGATGATGACTACCACGGGCGGCACCACCGCCGCTCGTGCCACGACGACCCTGATGACGATGACGAGCTCTCGGAGCGCAACCGCTCCCCCTCACGCGACCCTCCGGACCCTGCCCCGGGCGGACTCGTGTCGTGCAGCCCTTCCTCCTGATTGGGCTCCTGACCACTACCCGCTGGCCTCCGACTCCGCTCCAGTGGACCCCCCTCCTACTTCTGCCGGCGGGGGATCCCCGGGGACCTCGGCCTCTGAGAGCGACACCTCCAGCGTGGGGCTTCCGGTGTTCCCCCCCCCCCCCCACCGAGGCCTGGCCCACATCGACGCCTCCCTCACCAAGACCCCCCACGATGAGGACACCCTGCCGCGCCCTGCCTCCGGTGTCGAGGCTGCTCCGCCCGAGCTCTTGGGGCCGCCGCCTACTATAGGCCCGCTCGATCCGGGGCCGCTGAGCACGGCCGGGATGCGGCCTGCGTATCTGCTGGTTCAGTTTTCCCCAGTGGTGCTTCCTCACCCATGCAGCCGCGGCCGAGCACCATGCTCACGCTGCTGCCAATGATGATGTGCATGGACTCCGTCACCGACCGTCCTCCGTCCATGGCGACCCCGTCCTCCGCCTTGGCTGGGTTTGTGGTGGCAGCTTCGGTGGTGACCACCCCGGTGGCCCCCCAACCCCTCCCACCACGGACGGCAACCTACTTTAGGAGGGCCAGGTCTGCTTCGACTCCAGTGACTGTCTCCTCCCGCAATGCTCGGATCGACGTGGCCAGACCGGTGGGCAGCCCGGCTTCGTCCATCCCCAAGCGGGCGGAGATCTGGGCGGCTGTCTGGAACCACGAGTCAGGTACTCCAGACCTCCCAGCTAGTTCTTCAAACTGCTCCTTTTCTGCACTCGAGGCGGTTCCGCTCGGCCACCTAGCAAAGGTCGCGGAGGAATCGGCGATCGTCTTCAGGGGGGAGGTGGGTCCCCCCTTAGTTCAGATTGAGGCTCTCTGCTCGCGCGAAATCTTAGATGGGAAGCTGGCCGAGTCCCGCCCGCTTGCGGCGGGCACCCATCCTTGAGACCCCAGTCCCCACCCCAAACCCTGCGGCCATGGTGGAGATCCATGGCCGCACCCGCTCCCGCACCTGCGGCCATGTCAGCGCATAGTGCCTCCGTTGTCCTGGGGTCTAGCAGGCCCCCGATGGCCCCTTGACGTGGACACTATTCTAGAACATCCGCGGTTTCGGCCAAGATGGCCGCCGCCAACTCATCGAGTACATGCGCGATGAACGAATTGACATTGTGGCCATCCAAGAAACCATGTGCACGGATTTCACCCTCCAGGAGCTGGAACGGCTGAGCACCCTCCTCTTTGCATGGCACCGAGTCCCCTCTAGTGGGAATGCCGGCCATTCAGGTGGCATCCTTTTAGGCGTAAAGGGTGGCACCTTCGAGGTGGGCGGCATGGACCGAGGCGAGTTCTATGTGAGCATGGAGGTTTTCGAGCGGGCTCTCAACTTAAAATGGGAGATCGTCATAGTCTATGGCCCTGCAGACCACCGTCATTCAGGGGCCTTCCTCGACGAGCTCAGGACGAAGGTCTCGGCGGCCCAACTACCCGTGGTAGTTGGAGGTGGCTTCAACCTCATCCGCTCGGCCGCGGACAAGAACAACGATCTAGTTAACTACCCCTGGATGCAGATGTTCAACGACTGCATTGCAGATCTCGGTCTCCGAGAATTAGATAGGGTTGGTGCCAGGTTCACCTGGAAAACCGGCAGGCGGACCCAACGCGGTCCGTCCTGGATCGCGTGTTCTTATCCCCCGAGTGGGAGCTTCACTGTCCCCTCGCTTCCCTTCGCGTAGTCACTAGGATTGGGTCCGACCACGTTCTTCTTCTCCTTTCCTCAGAGAATGAACGCCCACCCCCACCCCCACGCTTCCACTTCGAGACCTTCTGGCTCAACCAGGACGGGTTCCTCAAGGCCGTCCGGGACAGGTGGATTGCGGTTCGGGGCGACCCTCACCGGTCCCTCTCAGCCATCGACTCATGGCATTTCTACGCCAAACGGGCTCGCTAGTTTATGAAGGGGTGGGGTGGAAACCTCGGTCGGAACCTGCGGGATCGCAAGAAAGCCCTCCTCTCCTCCATCCAGGAGTTGGACCTCCGAGCTGACACTTCGGGCCTGTCTCCTGACGAGTGGTTGCTCCAATATGATCTTGAAGACCAGCTCATGGTAATCTACACCGATGAGGAGGCTTATTGGCGCATGCGTGGTACCCAAAGATGGGTCCTCCAGGGGGACGCCAATACGGCATATTTCCAGCCAACGGCCGGAGACGTTGTAACACCATCCTTCTCCTGTGAGACGGTGATAACCTCCTCCAGTGCCCGGCCGACATTCGGTCGCACGTCGACAGCTTTTATAAAGCATTTTTCTCCCCTACGGGAGGGGTGGCCCTGGCCCCTGATATTTTGGCCGCCCGCCAGCGTGTCTTGGATATCGAGAACGCTGCCCTCACGGCCCCCTTTTCCAAGGAGGTGTTGATGGCCATTAAAGGCATGAATCTGGCGTCTGCGACGGGGCCCTATGGTCTCCCGGTTAAGCTCTTTCAGGTCTTCTGGAATGTCGTCAAGCCTGAAGTGATGGCACTCTTTGAGGAGTTCTATGTGGGTTCCATAGAGCTAGCCCAGCTCAACTACGGGATCATCACTCTCATCCCCAAGGTGCCTGGCGCCTCAGACATCCGCCAATTCCGCCCAATCACGGTGATCAATGTGACCTCGCATACTGGCAAAGGGGTACGCCAATAGGGTGACCTCGCTAGCCGACCACATCACCCATCCCAACCAGTCGGCCTTCATCCAAGGCCGGTATATTCTGGATGGGGTGTTGGTGTTCCATGAGGTCCTTTATGAGGTCCGCTCCAAACAAATGAAGGCGGTCTTCATGAAGATTGACTTCCATAAAGCTTATGACACGGTCCACTAGCCCTTCCTTCGGGAAGTATTGCTTCGTAAGGGTTTCGATGATCGTTGGGTCACCCGTGTCATGCAGATGATCTCTTGCGGACGTACCGCGGTGAACATTAATGGGGAGATCGGCCCCTTCTTCCCCACACTCTGTGCGGTCAGATAGGGCAACCCCTTCTCCCCCTTTCTGTTCAATATGGTGGTCGATGCCCTCGCTACCATCCTAGACAAGGCCAAGGCCGCGGGACACATCTGCGGGGTGGTGCCGCATCTTATGGGAGGGGGCGGGATCTCCCTCCTGCAGTACGCCGATGACATCATTATCATGGTGGAAGGGCCCGCGGCTGGCATCGCAAATGTGAAATTCTTGTTCTTTTGCTTTTAGCAAATGTCGGGCCTCACGATCAACTTCGACAAGAGTGAAGTGATGGTACTGGGATACTCGCCTTCCGAGTGCTAGAGCATTGCCGACCGTCTCAATTGCCAGCTGGGCTCCTGCCCGACGTCCTACCTTGGGATCCCCATTAGTGACTCACGGCTCTCTGTGGCGGATCTTTGCCCCTTGATGAGTAAGCTACAACACCGCCTTGAACCGTGGCAGGGCCGGTGGTTGTCCAAGGCGGCCCGGACTGTGCTCATCAATTCTTCACCCTCCAGCTTGCTCCTGTTCATCATGAGCTTCGATAGCCGCCACGAGATCGCCAAGTATCAGGCGCAGTTCTACTGGGCTGGCGATGGCGACAAGCAGAAATACCATATGGTAAGTTGGCCTGATATTTGCAAGCCCCGCGACCAGGGCGACTTGGGATCATGTCGTCCAAACGCATGAACATTGCCCTGTTGACTCGTTGGTTGTGGCGGATTCCGGATGGGGAGGGTGGCCTTTGGCTTGACACCATCCGGAACAAATATCTCCGTGGTCAACCCCTCGCCTTTTTCAGCGGTCTGGCGACTCGCAGTTCTGGCAGTCCATCATCCAACTGCTCCCGGTACTTCGCATCGAGACCTCCATCACGGTTGGATCGGGTGCGTCTACCTTGTTCTGGTTTAACAGATGGGTTGGGGATCGCCCCTTTGCCGCCCGATTCCCGAACTTGTTCGCCATCGCGGTCGAACCTAGGATCTCCGTCGAGATGGTCCTTATTGACTTGGGGCGTCTCACGTTCCAGAGGCCATTTGGGCCCGCGGAACTGGCCGCCTGGGAGGACCTCCTTGAGTGCATCGCGTTGCAGCCTCAGGACACGGATCAATCGAGTGATCACGTCTCCTAGCATTTGGAGCCCTCGGGACGGTTCTCCACCAAATCCCTATGCCGGGCCACTGCGGCTACCCCTACCCCCGCCCCCTAGTTGAGATCTGGACAATTAAACTACCTTTGAAGATTTGGATATTCCTCTGGCAATGGATCCAGGGCCGAGCACCCTCGGGCGTGGAGGTGCTCAAGCGAAAGGGTCCTGGAGATGGGCTCTGCCCCCTATGTGGGACGGAGGACTCGAATCACATTTTCTTCACGTGTGTCTCGGCACAATTCCTTTGGAGTTGCTTCCGTGAAGTGGTTGGTGGACGTTGGTGCCACAACAACTTCCCCGACCTCTTTGAGGAAATCCAGGCCTCCCCTCAGCGTGTTCGCCACATTAGGTGGCTGGGCATCGGGGTTCTCGCCTGGACGCCGTGGACCGTCCGTAATAAGCTTGTGATCCAGCGTGTGCCTCTTCGACATGCTATTGACGCGGTTTTCAAAATGTGTGGATATTTACAGCTTTGGCGGCCGCTTAGCCGTCCTCGGGATCAAAACGCCATCAACATTATCATTGCAGATCTTCGCACGATGGCTCTCCGCTTCCTCCCCCACCCCCTAGCTGGTTTAGCCCTTCATGGCCCCTGCTACCACCTTTTTCGGTTTTTTTATTAAGGGCTTGTTGAGTTGTGCCCTCAGCAGTACCCTTTCGCACTTTGTTTGCCTGTTGCTACCTTTGCGTGCATGTGCGGTGTGAACTTTGTTTGACCTTGTGGCTCTGGTGGTTTGCTTTATACTCCCTCCGTTCCTTTATATAAGGTGTATTTGTTTTCTGATAAAATTCCAGAGTATAAGGTGCATTCCTTTTAGTTCCTCATAATTCCCTTGTTAGCCCTCCAGAAAAAGGAAAGTATCTGTCTCCTGATTGTCTGTATCTCTCCTTGTAGCAAAAGAAGGAAACTATATCTATGTCGATTGCATGTATCTCTTACTTTCCTGGACTAACAGATTTACTTGCCACTAACCAATAAATTTGCCAAGGGTAATTTCATTCTAACACGTCTATAATTGTGTGCCTTGGTCACCGTGCCGAAAATAATACACCTTAGATAAGGGAACGGAGGGAGTATATAAAGTGTGGCGAAAGCGTTTTTCTGTATGGAAGTCTTGCAAGCAAACCATCTTAACGAATTCAACGATGGAAGCAGAACTCACAACATTAGAAAAATCTTTCACTGAAGCAGAATGGCTTCGAGAGCTTTTGTTGGACTTGCTAGTGGTTGACAAGCCAATTTCGACTATCCTCATGAACTGTGACAATCATACAAGGCTTGTCAAAGCAAGCAGTTCAAAGGACAACATGTAATCCAGAAAGCATATAAGAAGAAGATTGAAATCTATCGGCCATTTAAGAAACTCCGAAGTAACAGAGTTGGATTTTATATCAAGTCGGCTAAGAATCTGGCAGACCCCTTCACAAAAGCTTTGTCGTGTGTTGTGATAGAAAATGCATCGTGGGAGATGGGTATGAGACCCACATGAGTTGCCATGGTGGTAACCCAACCAATGTGATCAGAGATCCCGTGAAGTAGGACCTTCGAAAACAAATTACTAGTTAACTGGAGGAGAGTAACTTTACTAACCCACTCCATTCGAGATTGACAACCCTAACAAATTGTATGGCGGTTAACTTTCATCTTAATGTGTTCCGAGGCTTGTATAAGCAAGATGCTATCCTACAAGACAATCTTTGGAAGAATAGACCTATATAAGCCCGACTGCTCATCACAGTCTATGGGATAGGGTAATCTTCAGTAAGCTCATGAATAGGCCAGGAGTGTGACTAATATGCTCCACACGCGGTGTTAGCCTTCGGCTGCCTAGTACCAGTAAGACAATTAGTGAAACTTCTTTATGCCAAACTGACAATTCAAAGCATAGTCTGTTGTTCAGTTGCGGAGAAGTGTAGTTCTTTGCTCTAGGAGGATGTTCAACCTTACGGTCTCCACTGGAAATGCCGGTATATCAAACAGTGTTTGGAACAAAGAACACCACAATAGACCTCCAAGATCTGGTGGGGGATTGTTGAATTATAAATGGGCTTTAGGCCCATACAAACAATAATTCCTGTAAAATCTCAAAGGCTAATGTGGGTTGTCATGACATGGTGGGAAGTTTAGTACCACCCTGGTCTTGGAGGAGAGGTGAGACGAACATATAAGGGATTCTCTTCCACATGCTATTGGAGCGGATTCTCTTCCACATGCTATTGGAGCTTGAGAAGAGGAGTGGTACACGCGTGCTCCTCCGCCGCCGCGCGCGGCTCATGTTCCGTGAACGAGCCAAGCCGAGCTCAAACCTATGTCATGTGTGCGCTTTATATTTGCCGGCCAGGAACAAATAATTAATTGTGAGTCATTAACAGACGTATTACGTAACAACCACATCTGAACCGTCGGATCGTGGGCCTAGCCCCACGTCTCCCTACCCGATCGCATATATATTGGGGGCCGTGGCAACCCTAGCCATCACCTTATCAGATTGCATCTACTTTGCCTCCTAGCGCATAACCCACCGTCGTTACTCTCGCTACTACTGCTTTCGGCAATTCCATCCCATTGACCGCGTGCATGGCTGTGTGGGAGAGCAGGCCTCCAAAACCCCGCCTTTTGTGATCCTGCACTGGGAGAAGGGTGATTAATTTTTGAGGAGCGTCTCGGGGCGACTGCTGGGTGCTCGATGTTGTTCCTCTTCGTCCTCTACTTCGACTACGTCCTCGACCTCCACAAAATCGTCATGGGTGAAAACTCCGAAGCCACGAAGAAGGCGCCGAGGATGCTGCCACCGCCACCGCCACGTCTTTGACCTGGGAACTGCAGATGCATATCAACCTAAGGGTTCCAGTTCCATGGAAAGGCACACCGCGAAATTGGTCGGTGCTACCATCTGTGGCGACGACCTTGTGACACGAAGATGCTTACATGAAGGGCTGGTTGACTGCATCATGTACCTCGCCATGGAATACCATGGGACTACTGTTCTCACTGATGACATGCCACTGGGCCTGATGAAGCTGAAGATGAAGAAGGCGACGGCTAGGATGTCGAGGATAATGACAAGAGAGACATAGATGACGAGACGAAGGAGAAGGCCAGCTACTCACAGACACAAGGTTCATCGCGTCGCCAACATCCACCGTATCAAAATCACCTTGAAAAGAACCATAGGGTTTAAAGCAAACGGTTTAGAAGTTGTTATGGTCGTGGGTGCACAAGGCAGCAGGAGATAGGCCTATTAGTGAAGGCATTTGATAGGTTATGTTAAAGATATGAAGATTAAGAAAAGGAATAAATAAGTGATAAATATCCTTGTTGGATGCTGTTGGCTCAATAGGAAAGAGTCCAGTTAAATTAGCAAGGATTCAATTGAATAGGAAGGTAGAGTTATGGTTTGGCCTTGAGTTCGAAACTTTGAATTGAGCTTTTAGATCGAGCAATGAAATCCCAAAGCCTAACAGATCACTTCCACGTCAGGAACAACCCCTGCTGCAGCTATTGAGGGCGAGTGCCTGATCCCTGGTCTTCAGACCATTATTTTATCCAAGCTATTATAGGCCAAGGTCCACAACAAAATATTTTTTTAGATAAATGATTTTGAACTTCGGGATTCTAGTCTTAGAGGGAACACAGTCAAGAGTCTAACATGGACATTTTCAAACTAGATTAGATTACCTCTGGGTAGTAATTGCTGTCAATCTTCTGAATTTCAATGAACATCTCTCGTGCAGCTTTTGAAAAATTGTTCATGCCCTGAAATAACAGGAGTATCCAAATGAATATGCTGGTACATAGTAAAATAGCTTCATCATGTGCTACTGCTAGTACTAAAAACTAATAGCTTAGACATATGATAGTTTCATGAATGTACATTGCTGTTGCAGCCAAAAGTTCCTAATGTAGATAAAACTTGACAAAGGAACGGCCTTAAGAATGAACCAAGTTACATGACAACAAAAACAAATTGAGTACCTGCTTCCAAGACAAAAGCTTGGCCTCAGTATCAGGCAATGAAGAAATGATCAAACAGTTATGCAACTACCCTCTTCAATGAAACAATGGAATTAATGTATAGCGCTGAGAAGAAGATTTCACAGACAGCAACGCACCAATCCTTTCACATCTAATATGGCTGTTGTAGACGATATGTGCTTCTTTGCGGCAAGAGAACATGCAGGATATCTCAAAGATAAAGTTTTCTCCTGTTCTGATATATGATATTTTATATATCGATCAATACTAGTCACTTGCATGAGCTTACTGAGATCCACTGAGCCAATCCGTTCAATGTATAGTGGCCTTCCAAATCTGTCAACTCCATGAAATCCATGAGGATAGCATCGTTTTAATGCGTCAAATTCCTCAAATTTAAAATCCTGTAACATAGAAACACCATTTTCCCTTAATATTTCAACCAGATAACAATAATACTGTGGAACTAGAAATGTAGAAGGATACAAGACAATTACGAGACTCTTTGGACAAATTACAAACAGGAGTGTTTACAAATGACAGCCATGGCATACCTTTGCAATGGTATCAACAGCACAATCCTCACGCCATTTCAGCATATTCAAGAACATCTCTTTTGCCTTTATTATGTTGAATCCTCGCATTCTCAGAAAGCTACATGATGAAGATAGCAATCAGATCAAGTCCAACTTCAACACAAAATAAGAGTACGTCTGACCTCCTAACTGTTGAGGTGTAAAATATCTCCCAGTTATTTAGATGGGTAATTTTGGTGATGTAACTATGTATAGAAGTATACAACATAGTTTCTGGATAATGGATAAGACTTAGATACCGTAGTAGGACATGATGGTCATCAAACTTCTCTGGGAGCTGGTTGCTCGCAAGAAGTGACTCCCTCAAGGCTTGCACAGACTGCTCTTCCTTCGGGTCATGAATACCATTGGCAATAATACTCTGAGAAATTTTGATCTTGCTGTTCCTTCTAAGTAATTGCTCAATAGATCTGAAGCTCATCTTTGATATGGTGCTGTTTTTGTTATCCACTTGCAGGATGTGCCAGTAAGCTTCAAGTGGAAATGTGGTAAATTAGTTCTGACGCTGTGGTATTGAACCCTTCGTAAAAAGAAGGCAGGCCATTAAAAGCAGGTTTGACTCCATTACGTTCGCTTGGCATTGCACTTTTTTTTATTTGATCCAACAATGTAAGCAAGCATACACAAAGCAGAAAGGAAAGAGAGTTTTAACTGTGCAAGTCCATGGGGAAACAGTATGGTAGTTGTGGTCATTAGTATTCCGTGTAAAAAAAAATCCAGTAATACCATCAACATCCCCAATTTAAATTTTAGAGTTTAATCTTTTATAAGTTAAGAAAAGTAGCATCTTCAAGACCACCTATCCTATGTAGCATAATATACTATTGCGAATTTCTGGCATCACCAAGAAAAGAAGATGAGGAAGGTATTCAATTGACCATCATGTTTGCCGTAATTTGATTGGCCAACAGTAACCTATTGCCAAATATAGCTAGATACTTGTGATTTATTTTCTGTTCACGGATGATGCTTTCCTTTATACAATATTAACCTGGCCCACGCAGAAGAAGGAAGAACTCAAGCACTTCTGCACGGTCCAACTGACGCACATCAGTGCAGCTACAATTTAAGGCGGGACTGCAAGAAAATTAAGAAAGAGAAAATGAAATAGTCACTGGTGCAATAGGTCCACAGCATCGTGTATGTACTACTAACCGTGCGCAATTCCGCTAATTTCAAAATGCATCTCATGTAGTCATGTATGCACAAGCATAAGGAATTTGCACTTCTGCAATCTCAAGAACCAACATAGCACGACTGGGGCAGGATCTTACCTAAGGTTGAAGCTCGGGGATGCAGCCAATTATTTCACGAATAAACCAGGAGTCCCCTCCGTCCTGGACTTGGAAGATATAAAATGGGGGCTGGGTCTCCCGGGCGTGGCATTACGTCGAACGCCTGGTGGGCATGCGGGTGCCAGGCGGAAGGGAAAGAATGCTTCCGCGGGCGGCAATAAGAGGAATCGGGCGTCTCCCTCATGGACACGGCGCCGGAGAAGCGACGTGAAGCAGCCGCACACTCCTCCTCGGCCAGGCCCATCACGTGCGACTGCCGACTGCTTCGCTCCGAGTGCGCGGAGAATCCATTGCCGTCGCTCGGAAGGTCTTAACGCCTTCCCGCGTTACTGACATGTGGGGGTGGTGTGTCTCACCCGTTGCAGCAAACCAGGCGCCTCGCGTCGCTCGCTATATGGGTCTGGCCCATCTAGCCGTGTTTGGTTCGTCTTTTTCTAATCAGCACGAAAATGTAATGTGCGATTTTTTCTAATTAAACAACACAGGTCGCTTAATTAATAATTACGCGTCTAGTTTTCACAGCATTTTTACGATTTTTTTGTTTTCAACCGTTTTTTGAGAAAACATCACAAGATCAAGAAATGTTCACGACTATGAAATAAATTGGAAATTTAAAAAATTCAAAAACAATGTTCACAAACTCGAAAAAAGCAGTACATGAATTCAAACTTGTTCATGAAATTCAAAAAGCAAATCATGAAAACAAAAAAATGTGCATGAATTAAAAAATGTCTGCCAATTTGAAAAACCATGAAATTAAAATGTTCATGGATTTTTTTACATATTTCATAACGTCCATGAATTTGAATAATGTTCAAAAAATGAAAAGAAGTTCAAAATTGAATAAAATTGATGAAGTTTGTGAAATTCAAAATTATTATGAATTAAAAATAATTCATGAAATTTAAATGTGAATTTTAATAATAAAAATGAAAAGAAAAGGAAGAAAATTTAGAAGGAAAAAGGAAAAGGAGGAAAGATAATCGATCAAAAAACAAAGAACAACCAAAAAACTTGAAGAAAAAGATAGATAGAAAAAAACATAAGCAGGTCAGTAGTGGAGACCTTAGGGAAAAGATGAAGAAGAAAAGGAAACAATTAGCCCAAAATCTAAAAATAGGATCGAAGAAGCGAGAGAGAAAAGATAGGATCGAAGAAGAAAAGGAAACAATTAGGCCAAAATCTAAAAAGTGGTCGCGCGCTAAACAGACAGAACGAGCGGCCGAACGAGAGCCGCTCGATCTCGTCCCGATCGACGGCGCGCCGTGTCCAGGTGTCCCCTGGTCGGGTGGTGGGGCCGCGCCGCTCAGACCCGCGCGTGGACCGGTCGCCTGGTCCGATTGCGCCGTGCCGTGCGAGATAAACCGCCCGTGGGACCCACATGTCATTGAGGATTAGGCGGTTCTCCAGCGTTTTAGCCGTCGTGCATAGTGGGCGGCGGTTTCGAATTTTGTGCCATTACCCCGTCCACCCCCACCTCTCGCCGCCCATTCCTCCTCTTTCCCCCTTTGCTTTCGCCGTTGGTTGGTGCTCGGAGGCGGTTCCAAATCCGCCGGGTTGTGGTCGACGGCGGGGCGCGCCACGAGGGTCGTCGTCCGCGGCAGCACAGGTACTGCTCCTACGCGTGCTCCTCGTCTTCGTCCCTGCTTGTTTCTCCACTCGCCCGCCCTCCTTTTTCTGGTGAGGTCGCTCGTTTTCCGGTGAGGTCGCGGTCGTTGTCAGGGAGGTCGAGGTAGAGGTCGAAGTCGAGGTCGGGGTTAGGGAGGTCGAACTCATTTTCCGGCGAGGTTGAGGTCACCCCCGCGGACGAGTTCATTTGGGAAACCGCCGGATTGGCAGGGGTGGGTTAGGGTTGTGCTCATCCCGTCGTTTTTGTGTTGCAGTAGGGGGTGAGCTCGTGCATATACGTACGGTATGAGTGGTTCAGGGAGGATGAGTGGTTCGCGGCGATAGAGCCTCGTCTGTGGATTGAAGCCTCGCGGTGGATCTGGTGTTTTTGATGAGTGTTTTTCCCCGCGGTGTGCAACTCTGTTGCCCCTTGCGTGCAAATTAGGAGCAGTAGTAGACAATTTTTTAGATAATATAGCCAATCTGCCAGCCTTGTGGTGGTTCTCCTGGGTTATGTGTTTTCTCCTCTTGTTTGCAATTAGGGACCATTACCTGTGCAAATTAGTACCTATGCTTGCCAATTTCCTAATATTCTCTATCCAAGCTGTCAGCCTTTGTGATTGATCTGGTGGTCTGTGTGTTTTCGCGCTGCTATGTGCAACTAGGAACCCTTGTTTGTGCAGTTTAGAACCAATGCTTGCCAATTTTTTGCATTATAGTGTACCCAATCTGCCAGCCTTGTGGTGGATGTGGTGGTCTACCTGTTTTTATTCGGCTGTGTGGAAATAGAGATCATCACTTGTGCAAATTAGTACCAATGGTTGACAATTGTCCAATATAGTCTACTGATTTTTCTGCCAGCCTTTGTGCTGGATCTGGTTGTTCGTGTGTTTTTCTCCTGCTGTGTGCAACTGGGGCCTCTTGATTGTGCAAATTAGTATCAATGCTTACCAATTTTTCAATATGGTCTACCCGAATCTGCAGTCTTTGTTGTGGATGTGGTTGTTCATGTGTTTTCACCTGATGTGTGCAAATAGGGACCCTTATTTGTGCAAATCAGTACCAATGCTTGCCAATTTCCAATATATTATACCCAATTGTTTTGCTGAATATATTTTCCTGTTGGCTATGCATTTTTTGTTTGTCCCAGTTGCACAAGTTATCATAATGAGCTTGTTGCCTTTAGTTAACTATTTTCTGCCTAGTTATTACTTTCCACAGTTAAACTTAGTTGGCTTATATGCTGTCCAGTTTGCACAAGGTTGACTGCCTAGTTGGTTGCATCACTGTAGTTGTTGGTTGTCCACACGTTTTATAGTTGGTTGTCCACATGTTTTCTGCAGATCAAAGCAACCTTCTATGATTTCTCTAGTTTGTTTCCGCATCTTCTAACTATGTTTTCTTTTGTTGTATTTCCTCCCGCAGGGCAAAAATGGTTATAATAGGAGGAGATGCGGATGGCAATGAAGAAGATGTATTTTTTCACTTTTTCTGTGTTTTTGAGTTGTTTTCAACTTATGCATGTATGCTAATGTCCTTTTTTTCATTTTTTTTGGTTGCTTAATCAGCGTTCTGGAAGTCAGTCGCTTTGCCGGAACTCGAAGCGTCCTGCTAATCGCCAGCCACGACCTGCGCAGAGTGTTGAGCAGGGAGAGGATGTTGAGGTAAGTGGCATGCTGATGACACAAGCCCATTTTTCGGTTTTGTTTGGGTCATATAACATTTTTTTGTTTTTTCCCATGCTCATGTTTTTCATTTTTTCTTAGGATGCTGATCAGTTCCGTGTTGTAAAGCGGACTAGACGTGCAACACTTGGAAAGGGAGCTGAGTCATCTTCTAGAGTAAGTAAATTCTCGAATATAAGTGTTTCTCGCTTTTCAGACGCTGATGAAATTATGCAGCAGTTCGCACCACTATTTTTGTTTTTAGTTTGTCAATAACAACCTTTTCAGTTGACATCTCTAGTCATCTTGATCTAAATACAGTTGACATTAGTTGGCATTAGTTGGCATCTTGTAGTTGACAAGTTGGCATCTTTTATAGTTGACATCACTGGTCAATTTTTTGTGCAGGCAGCAGTTGCTGGAGGAGCTGTCGCATCTTCCGCGGGAGATGCTGAGGTATGTGGTTTTTTTTGTGTGTTTATGAGCTATTGAACAGTTCCTTGCAAACCTTTTTTTAGTTGCTGTTATCTTGTTGCAATATCATTTCTTATTGTTGCACATCCGCTAGAACTTTTTGTAGTTGCCAGGTCTCGTATTTTTTCTTAGTTTTTTTGAAGGTTGCACACTGGCAGTCTTGCAGTTGTCCTCCTGAGCTTTATTAGTTGCACAAATAGATCATATTAGTTGGCATGATCCATTTTATGAATATATAGCTTATTCCAATACTGATCCAAATGATGATTGCTAGTTTTTTTTCATTCTTGTTTTTTCTCTTGTGTTTAATGTTTCCTTAATGTTTTTATCTTCTCATCAACAGGCCAGCAGTAAAGGAGTTGAGGTGGCTGCAGGGGAAGATGTGGAGCGACCATCACAAGGGGGCAGGATAAGGGCATCATCATCGCGGTTTGCAAATTTCAACGCCTCTCTAACCCCACTACAGAAGTCAGAGCTAGTTTCGAGGTTGGTCGGGGGGCTATTGAACTTATCAGACACACTTCTAGCGGACCTCACTAAGTTCCTGGTGCAGTCCTACCAGCCACAGACCTCTGAAATGGTTTTCCCAGGAAGGGGAAGGAGGCGTGTCGATGCTGACAGTGTTCAGAGGGTATTTGATCTCCCAAACAGGGGTCAAAAAGTCAGATATTTAGTTGACAAGGATGCCACTAGGAGATTCAGACAGGCTTTCAACATAACTGGAAATTCTCATCCCCAGATCACTACATGGCTCAAGATGATTCAGGATATGGCTGGAAGAACGGATGACACATTCTTTATGGCTTGGCTTGCGGTTGCCTTCAACACTTTTCTAGCACCAACCACGGCCTTGAAGCTCAGCCCAAAGTGTTACGGACTTGTGCTAGATCATCAAATGCTCAAGAACACAAACATCTGCCTCTTTGTAGCAGAACACATTAATGAAGCTTTCCGGAACATGGACCAGGAGAAGCAAACTGTCTGCTGCTGCTTGTATCACTTGATGGTTAGTGAAAACGACCACTTCCATCTGTTCTTGTTCTTCTGTGCAGTTATAGTTTGCTGAAATACTCATAACAATAACTGAACTTGGCTTTTCTTTTGTTGGGTCTGGTGCAGATACTATACCTTGATGCGCTCGTACATGACATCCCAGTAAGCAACTGCGTGATACGATCGAATGCATGGGATAGTACTCTAATTGCCAAGGTGATCAAGAAGGATACTATCTCTCCTGGTGTGTTCGGCAAATTACAAGTGAGTTCTCTTTGTTTTTTCCAACAATGTCTTCTTTTTATGTTCTTTTGATGTCTGGTCACTTTTTTGGAAATTGCACAAAAAACTGTCATCAGTTGGCACAACAATGCATGTAGTTGCACAGCTTGTAGCTTTAAGATTGGCATCTGCACACATGTTCATTTTAAATTGGCACACTGAAAGGATCGATATAGTTGACTAGAGGGGGGGTGAATAGGAAACTAACAATTTTTAGCTTTTCTTTACCAATTTAAACTTTGCATCAAAGTAGGTTGTCTAGATATGCAACTAGGTGAGCAACCTATATGATGCAACTACAATAAGCACACAAGCAAGCAAGAGATATAGCACAAATAAGCTTGCACAAGTAAAGGCACGAGATAACCAAGAGTGGAGCCGGTGAAGACGAGGATGTGTTACCGAAGTTCCTTCCCTTTGAGGGGAAGTACGTCTCCGTTGGAGAGGTGTGGAGGCACAATGCTCCCCAAGAAGCCACTAGGGCCACCGTATTCTCCTCACGCCCTCACACAATGCGAGATGCCGTGATTCCACTATTGGTGCCCTTGGAGGCGGCGACCGAACCTTTACAAACAAGGTTGGGGCAATCTCCACAACTTAATTGGAGGCTCCCAACAACACCACGAAGCTTCACCACAATGGACTATGGCTCCGCGGTGACCTCAACCGTCTAGGGTGCTCAAACACCCAAGAGTAACAAGATCGGCAAGGGATTAGTGGGGGGAATCAAATTTCTCTTGGTGTAAGTGTAGATCGGGGCCTTCTCAACCACTCCCGAGCAAATCAACAAGTTTGATTGGCTAGGGAGTGAGATCGGACGAAAATGGAGCTTGGAGCAACAATGGAGCTTAGGGTTGGAAGAGGTGGTCAACTAGAGGAAGAAGACACCCCTTTTATAGTCGAGAACTAAATCCAACCGTTATCCACCTAACCAGCCCGCGACTCGCGGTACTACCGCCCCTGACAAGCGGTACTACCGCACAGCCACACGGTACTACCGCGGGTGACCACGGTACTACCGCTGCTACGGCAGGAACTAGGTCAAGCTTGAAGCACAGAGGCTGAGAGCAGTACTACCGCTCCCCCTTGCGGTACTACCGCAAGGCAGGAATGGCCTAGCCCGGGAAAGTCGCGGATGAATAAAAATACATCCGTGCCTACTTCCACTGAAAATCAAACGATGCAAAAATCCGACACGGTACTACAGCTGGAGGAGCGGTACTACCGCGTGGCGGCTGAGCCAGGCCGCGCGCGGATGTAAAAAATTACATCCGCCCCTACTACCGCAATGCAGCGGCACTTGGCCTGGGGGCCACGGTACTACAGCTCCAGAGGAGCGGTACTACCGTGGGCTCCTGCGGTACTACCGCGCCGAGGTCCGGTACTACCGCAGGTGCCTGCGGTACTACCGCTCTAGGGAGCAGTACTACCGCAAGCCCAATATCAGCAACCAAGACATAATGCATAGAGGATAAGCGGAGGATGCTCCAAAGCGCAGGGGGAAAGGTGGTGACAAGGAAGAAAACGTGCACGTGATGATTCCACCCAAACCTTTCCGAAGCGGACCCCCTCTTGATAGTACGGCTTTCCTATGACTCAATTCCACCGAAAAGAAACGTAAAAAGAACGCCGTCTTCGATAGTCTTCGAGGGGCACCAAACCGTCTTGTGCCTAGCGATGAAACGTTTGAGAAACTCAAGGCACACGATTAGTCCGCAAAAGCATTGTCATCAATCACCAAAACACCTTAGGGATAAATATGCCCTTACAATCTCCCCCTTTTTGGTGGATTGATGACAATACGGGATTTGCACAAAGGAAAAGAATATTGAGAAAACGGAAACCCCTCCTCTCTAAAATATAGACGGGCTCCCCCTAGATGTGTGCAATCTAGATGGGTGCTTTGGACTGCACGGCACACATACTAGGATCAACACTCCCCCTATATTTTATAGACAAGGCATATCTTGCAATAGTAAGGCTAACACTAGACAAGATAGCAAACAAGAGCATAACATAAGTAGCACAATTATATCATAAGCTCACTAAGATAGGATAGAGTGCATATGTCTTACACCATATGAA
The DNA here is from genome assembly GCF_018294505.1 of Triticum aestivum. NCBI lineage: Eukaryota > Viridiplantae > Streptophyta > Magnoliopsida > Poales > Poaceae > Triticum > Triticum aestivum. The sequence goes on from NC_057799.1 coordinate 597,536,463, forward strand.
GGATAAGTCTCAAAGGCGCAAACCAAACCAAAGCACACGAGGTTCAAACGATAAAGCAAACACACGCAAGCACGCAAATCCCTACACTCTCTCCCCCTTTGGCATCGAGACGCCAAAAAGGCAGAGAGGACACCTACACACAAGGGGTGGCTCAGGCAGAGAAATCGCTCCAACTCTCCCCGCCAGACTCGGCGGCGGGGACAGTCTCCTCGATGTCCTCCTCAGAATCAGTCCACTTGTAGCCTTGCTTCGCCATCCATTCAGCCTCCGGGGTGATGTGCCTCTTTGACCCGCTGGATTCTGCCTCACCAAAGACCTTCATGATCCTCTTGTCACGGCGGCGACTCTCCTTGGAAGCAACGTGAGTCCTGTACTGCCCCTTTGCCTGCATGCAGAACAGAGTCTTCATCTTGTCCTTCAGCTTCTTGGCCCATGAGGGCTCAGAGGAACGATGGGTAAACCTAGCAGCATGATCCTCAGCAACATCCTCTGCCTCAGCCTCCTCCTCATCAACAGCCCTCCTAGCAGCAGACGCCTCAGCACGAGTAGTAGTGTTGGCCCACTTGGGCTTGACACGGAGACTGATGGACTCATGCCGAATCCAGTCTGGAGCAAGGAACTCATCACCTGGGAACAACTTCTCCCAAGTCTTGGAGATCAACAGAAACAGGTACGGTCCATAGATAGGTACCTTGCGGTTGAACACCGCGAACCGAAGCTCACACCACATGATGTGTGAGACATCAAGTGGTTGAGTCTGAGACACACGTGCCTCCTCGCACAGGAGCATCATATCCACCAGATAGGCATGCACCTTGTCCTTGTCGCCAATGCGAGGAAACAGAGAGTTGCAGAAGATGCGATACATGATGTCCAGAAATGGGTTCAGCACCCACGTCGACTTGCCATTGGGAAGCACCTTCTCAACATAATACTGCTGGAGCTTGTTCTTGCTTGCAGACTCAGGGTTGGCATGAGGGCGAACACCTACGAGTGTGGTGAGCCCGTCATCAGGAACCTGTAGCAGATCCATGAAATCCTTCCAGGTAGCAGTCAACTGACGGCCATTGGTCATCCAGGTCATCCTCCGCTCCTCCCCAGGGTGAAAGTGAACTGAGGCAAAGAACTAATAGATAAGCTCAGGGTCATAGTCCAGGTGGAAGGAGATCACATGTTCAATACCAAACTGCTCCACCAAATCCAGAGCCTCTCCAAAGTACTCACGATGATTGTCCTTCCTCATGTGATTCATGTCAATCCACTTGACATCCACATAGGTGTTTTGCTTGGCCTTGATCACATCCAGATAAATGAGAGTCTGCTGCTTGGTCCAAAACAAATCATTGCCTCTGAAGATAGCACGGGCATTCACATATGGGTTGATCTGTCTCTGAGGGATAAACTCAGAAAGTGGAATCTCGTCCATGCCCTTGGCGGGTTCCTTGTACTTGCTAGCGGAGGACTTGACATTGCGCTTGGGGGCACTAGAGCCCTCTGGAGCTTCATCTTGATTGTGCAGTCGCTTGGAGCCAGTGTCACGACTGGGATTGGAACGGCGAGCAGGGGCACCGGAGCCACCACCTAAGACACAAAGCAAACGCACACACAAAGAGCGAGAAGAATCAATGCAAAGACCTTAGCAAGACAAGGGAAACAAGTAGAAAGCATACGTGGTAATTGCCAAGAAGAAGATTGGACAACAACGGTAGTACTGCCAGGTCGCGCGGTACGTAGTACCGCGTGAAGACACGGTAGTACCGGAGCTCGGAGCGGTAGTAGGATCTTAGTACCGTAGCACGTGCGGTAGTACCGCGCCTGACGGGCGGTAGTACCAGACAAGCGGTAGTACCACACCGGAGGGGCGGTAGTACCGCGCGGCGTCAGATCCGAACCACTTTGAATCTGAGAATAACCGTGAAAACGCGGCGGTACTACGGTTGATCAAATCTACCACGGGACAACATATCAAGTATAATTTCTACGCAACACTACTCTCCTACATCCTACTCTTGCATAGACTTGGCCTAAAATCTCAAGAACACATGCATCTCCCCAAAAACCTAGAGGCAAAAGAACAACCAAGAGAGAGAGGGATTTGGGGAGAAACCTTGTTCCATGGCAAGAGGAAGTGGTGGGGAACGATCCCACCGGTTGGAATCCGAGGAGAGTGCCCGGAGACGGAGATCCGGCGAGGTTCTCCGGCGCCGTTCTTGAGCAGGAGAGAGAGAGGCGGCGGGAAGAGATACGAACGAATGGGTATGGGGAGTTGGAACTCCCCCTGCCCAGGTCTTAACCCCACGCGCACTCGTCAGCACGGTAGTACCGCGCCTCATCGCGGTAGTACCGCTCGGGCGGAAGTACCACACCGGAGTGGTAGTACCGCTCTCCCAGGCGGCAGTTAAAAATTACTGCCGCGCTAGGTGCGGTAGTACCGTGCACTCCACACGCGGTAGTACCGTGGCTGGCCGCGGTAGTACCACGAGCTCAAGAAGATGCACGTTTCAAACACAAGAAAAAGAGGTCTTCGCACGGAATCTTCAAGCCAACAAGACACCACAAGAACACGCTCAACACGAAGAGAGAAAGGCAAAAGACAACAAGAAACAACCTCGAGACACAACCTCTCCAAAGAGAGGGCGGTGGCCGGAGCCACTTATGTTTGAGTCATTTGGTATGGCACCGCGAAGAATTATCCTTCGGCCCATGACCAAAACTCGTCTTTGAAGCACAAGTACCATCAAAAATGGCTAATGTGATAGAGTTGATCAATTTATGCATAATGGGGGGAGGGAGAGTTCATTGAGAGAACAACACTCCCCCTATGTTCATGCCTACATCTAAACAAGACAACAAGTTGAGTATGGTGGGGTGTGCAAGGGTTCAAGCAACATTGCTCGAATCAATGATATTTAGCTCATGCCTTAACTCGCGAAATCTTGCTTCATCCAATGGCTTCGTGAAAATATCTGCAAGGTTATCATGCGTGTTGACGTAGTTGAGCTCGATCTCCCCTCGCCTAATGTGATCCCGGATGAAGTGATACCGAATCTCAATATGCTTCGTCTTGAAGTGTTGCACCGGGTTGAGAGAAATCTTGATGGAACTTTCATTGTCACACCAAAGAGGCACTTTGTCACAAATGACACCGTAATCCTTTAAAGTTTGCCTCATCCATAAGAGTTGTGCACAATAACTACCGGCCGCCACATAATCCGCTTCGATGGACGAGAGAGACACACAACTTTGCTTTTTAGAAGACCAACTTACCAAAGAGCAACCAAGGAATTGGCACCCTCCGGAAGTGGACTTCCTATCCACTTTGTCTCCCGCCCAATCGGAGTCCGAATACCCTACAAGCTTGAAGTTTGCTCCTCTTGGGTACCATAGGCCAAAGTTTGGGGTATGAGCCAAATATCGAAAGATTCGCTTGACCGCCACAAAGTGGCTTTCCTTAGGTGCGGCTTGAAACCGTGCACAAATTCCCACACTCAACATGATATCCGGTCTAGATGCACAAAGGTAAAGCAAGGATCCAATCATGGAACGATATACCTTTTGATCCACGGCTTTACCATTGGGATCAATGTCAAGTTGGCACTTGGTGGGCATTGGAGTGGAAGCCAGCTTGACATCACTTAGCTTGAATCTCTTGAGCATGTCTTGAGTGTATTTGGCTTGGTTGATGAAGGTTCCTTCTCTTCTTTGCTTCACTTCGAAACTGTGAAATAACTTCAACTCTCCCATGGAAGACATCTTGAACTTTGAGGTCATGAGTGCGGCAAATTCCTCATTGAAAGCTTTGTTAGGGGAACCAAAGATAATGTCATCAACATATAGTTGGCACACAAACAACTCCCCTTTGACCTTCTTAGTAAAAAGAGTGGGGTCGGTTAGCTCAACTTCAAACCCACGATCTTGTAACAACTCGGTAAGGTGGTCATACCACGCACGTGGGGCTTGTTTAAGGCCATAGAGTGCCTTATCGAGTTGATACACATGATCGGGAAAATAGGGATCCTCGAACCCGGGGGGTTGCTTGACATAAACCAACTCATTAATAGGACCATTAAGAAAAGCACTCTTCACATCCATTTGTTGCAACTTAAAGTTGTGATGAGAAGCATAAGCAATCAACAAACGAATGGATTCAAGGCGAGCAATGGGAGCAAAGGTTTCACCGTAGTCGATACCCTCGATTTGGGAGTAGCCTTGCGCCACCAATCATGCCTTGTTGCGAATGATGGTCCCATGAGCATCTTGCTTGTTCTTGAATATCCACTTGGTTCCAATGACGTTGTGATTCCCCGTTGGCCTTGGCACTAATCTCCACACCTTGTTGTACTCGAAGTTGTTGAGTTCTTCATGCATGGCATTAAGCCAATCCGGATCTTCGAGTGCTTCATATACCTTTTGGGGTTCAACACAAGAGACAAACGCGTGATGTTCACAATAGTTTGCCAATTGTCTACGAGTGCTTACCCCCTTTTGAATGCTTCCAAGCACATTCTTCATGAGATGACCCTTGGTGGAGAGCTTGGATGCAATCTTGGCGGCACGACGCTCCAATTCCTCCTCGGTGGTGAGTTGAGGAGCGGTCACTTGATCATCTTGAGCGCCGTCTTGAGCTTGTTCTTGATCTTGAACTTGCTCGGAGGAGAGAACTTGACCTTGGGAATCACTTGGTGTGTCAACACCGTCTTGAGCATGATCTTGCCCTTGGTCTTGTTCATGAGGTTGAGGGCCTTCACTTTGTTCTTCAGAAGCGTGTGGGCCTTGGGTTGATGATGGCTCCACTTGAGTGGAGCATTGTCCTTCTCCTTCGGCCACAAGGGGTTCCTCAATGGGTAGGATAAAACCAACACCCATTCTTCTTATGGCTTGAGGAGGAATTTCATCACCTACATCACAAGTGCCACTTTGCTCCACTTGGGAGCCGTTATTCTCATCAAACTCCACGTTACACGTCTCCTAAATAAGTCCCGTGGATTTATTGAGGACACGATAAGCATGAGAGTTTGTAGCATAACCAACAAATATGCCCTCATAAGCTCTAGCCTCAAATTTAGACAACCGAACACCTTTCTTGAGAATGAAACACTTACACCCGAACACCTGAAAGTACTTGAGGTTGGGCTTGTTACCGGTAAGTATCTCATATGGAGTGTTGTTCAAGCCCTTGCGGAGGTAGAGCCGATTGGATGCATGACACGCGGTGTTGATGGCTTTGGCCCAAAAGTTGTATGGAGACTTGAACTCCGCCATCATGGTCCTTGCCGCATCCATCAACGTCCGGTTCTTCCTCTCCGCAACACCATTTTGTTGAGGGGTGTAAGGTGCGGAATATTGATGCTTGATCCCCTCATCACTAAGAAACTCATCCAAGGTGTAGTTCTTGAACTCGGTGCCGTTGTCACTTCTTATTGTCAAGATCTTTGCATTGTGTTGACGTTGGGCTTCATTTGCAAAGTCAATGACGGTTTGTCAGGTCGCGCTCTTCCTCTTGAAGAAATACACCCAAGTGTATCTTGAATAGTCATCCACAATCACCAAGCAATACTTCCTACCCCCAAGACTATCAAAGGATGGAGGCCCAAAGAGATCCAAATGAAGGAGCTCCAAAGGCCTCTTCGAGTAAATGATAGTCTTGGGAGGGTGAGCCTTCTCATGCAGCTTTCCTTCGATACAAGCACTGCAAGCACGATTTTTAGCAAAACTAACATTCATTAGTCCACGGACATGGTCCCCCTTGATAAGACTTTGCAAAGATCTCATATTGACATGGGCTAACCGGCGATGCCAAAGCCATCCCACGTCAACTTTAGCCATTAGGCATGTCGCGGTCTTAGTGGGTCACTCCGAAAAGTTAATCACATATAGAACATTCTCGACATGCCCAACAAAGGCTACTTTAAGAGTCTTGCTCCACAAGAGGGCCACAGTATCAATATCAAAGAAAGTGGCAAAGCCCATGATTGCAGTTGACGAACGGAAAGTAAATTGTATGCAAGGGACTCAACAAGCATGACCTTCTCGATCGTGAGATCATGAGAAATGACAACCTTGCCGAGTCCCAATACCTTAGAAGACGAGGCATCACCCCACTCGACATTGGTGGGCATAGATGGAATCTTGTGCACGTCCATCACCAAGTCCTTGCTTCCGGTCATATGATTTGTAGCTCCACTATCGAGCAACCATGATCCCCCACCGGAAGCAAACACCTACAAGAGATCAATGCTTGGTTTTAGGTACCCATTTTGTAATGGGTCCTTTGATGTTAGTAAAAAGGGTCTTAGGAACCCAAATAGACCATTCAATATACTCATGAGGAGAACCAACAAATTCGGCATAAACATGCCCATCACTAGCACGGCATAACACATAAGAAGGATTAAAGTCGCCAGCTTTGTTGGGAGGGGTGGCATTGCCCTTCTTGACACCGCCACCCTTCGCATTGTTCTTCTTCTCCTTGGAAGCACCCTCTCCCTCCTTCACAAAAGTTTGCTTGAGAGGAGGAGGTCGTTTGGTCTTGTCATTCTTCTTCTTGTTCTTGGGCTTGGGTGCGAACCCAATCCCCTCCTTGGCCACAACTTCCTTTTGATTACTCGAAAGGTCGTTGAGGTTCTTCTCACCTTGTATGCATGACACAAGGTCTTTCTCAAGTTGCTCCTTCAACTTAGCATTCTCCTCAACAAGATGCACATGCTCACAACAAGGGTTAGTAGCATTTGCATTATCAATTAACACCATATGAGGAAAGGTGGCTTTCTCCTTGGTTAGCTTCACTTGGAGTTGATCATGAGACTCCTTGAGGCTAGCATGAACACCCTTGATACGTCCATTTTGCATCATGCTTTTATATCGGTATTTATTGCATTATGGGCTGTTATTACACATTATGTCACAATACTTATGCCTATTCTCTCTTATTTTACAAGGTTTACATAAGGAGGGAGAATGCCGGCAGCTGGAATTCTGGGCTGGAAAAGGAGCAAATATTGAAGACCTATTCTGCACAACTCCAAAAGTCCTGAAACTCCACGAAATTTATTTTTGGAAATAATAAAAAATATTGAGCGGAAGAAGTACGTCAGAGGGGCCCCACCTGGCCACGAGGGTGGGGGGCGCGCCCTACCCCCTGGGCGCGCCCCCTGCCTCGTGGGCCCCCTGTTGGCTCTACGGTGGCCATCTTCTGCTATATGAAGTCTTTCATCGAGGAAAAAATCATAAGCAACCTTTCGGGACGAGACTCCGCCGCCACGAGGCGGAACCTTGGCGGAACCAATCTAGGGCTCCGGCAGAGCTGTTCTGCCGGGGACACTTCCCTCCGGGAGGGGGAAATCATCGCCATAGTCATCACCAACGCTCCTCTCATCGGGAGAGGGCAATCTCCATCAACATCTTCACCAGCACCATCTCCTCTCAAAACCCTAGTTCATCTCTTGTATGGTTAGGTTTACCTTAATACTTCTTTTGTAGTTGTGGATGCTTGCAATAGGGGTTAATCATAAGTTGGATGTCTGTCCAAGTAAGTACATCACCCAAGCACCGGTCCACCCACATATCAAATTATCAAAGTACCAAACGCGAATCATATGAACGTGATGAAAACTAGCTTGACGATAATTCCCATGTGTCCTCGGGAGCGCTTTTCTCTATATAAGAGTTTGTCCAGGCTTGTCCTTTGCTACAAAAAGGATTGGGCCACCTTGCTGCACTTTATTTACTTTTTTTACTTGTTGCTCATTACAAATTATTCTATCACAAAACTATCTGTTACCACTTATTTCAGTACTTGCAGAGAGTACCTTGCTGAAAACCGCTTATCATTTCCTTCTGCTCCTCGTTGGGTTCGACACTCTTACTTATCGAAAGGACTACGATAGATCCCCTATACTTGTGGGTCATCAAGACTCTTTTCTGGTGCCGTTGCCGGGGAGTGAAGCGCCTTTGGTAGGTGGAATTTGGTAAGGAAAATTTATATAGTGTGCTGAAATTTACTGTCACTTGTTACTATGGAAAGTAATCCTCTGAGGGGCTTGTTCGGGGTATCTTCACCCCGACCAGTAGAGCAAAGAGTTGCTCCTCAACCTACTGAACCTACTGAAAATGAAAATGAAAATGAAAATGTCCACTTTGAGATTCCTTCGGGTATGTTAGAAAAACTGCTAGCTAATCCTTTTGTAGGAGATGGATCAAAGCATCCTGATGAGCACCTAATATATGTGGATGAAGTTTGTGGATTATTTAAGCTTGCAGGTATACCCGATGATGTTGTTAAGAGGAAGGTCTTCCCTTTATCTTTGAAGGGAGATGCATCGACATGGTATAGGCTATGTGATGATACGGGGTCATGGAACTATAAACGATTGAAATTGGAATTTCATCAGAAATTTTATCCTATGCATCTTGTTCATCGTGATCGCAATTATATATATAATTTTTGGACTCGCGAAGGAGAAAGCATCGCTCAAGCTTGGGGGAGGCTTAAATCAATGTTATATTCATGCCCCAATCATGAGCTCTCAAGAGAAATAATTCTTCAAAGTTTTTATGTTCGGCTTTCTCGTAATAATTAATCCATGCTCGATACTTCTTGTGCTGGATCTTTTATGATGAAGACTATTGAATTCAAATGGAATTTATTGGATAGAATTAAACGCAACTCTGAAGATTGGGATCTCGACGAAGGTAAGGAGTCAGGTATGACACCTAAGTTTGATTGTGTTAAATCTTTTATGGATACCGATGTTTTCCGTAAATTTAGCACTAAATATGGACTTGACTCTGAATAGTAGCTTCATTCTGTGAATCTTTTGCTACTTATGTTGATCTCCCCAAGGAGAAGTGGTTTAAATATCATCCTCCCATAGAAGCAAAAGTAGCTGCACCTACTAAAGTTGAATAAAAGACTATCACTTCTAATGATCCTGTTGTTCCTACTTCTTATGTTGAGAAACCACCTTTCCCTGTTAGGATAAAGGATCATGCTAAAGCTTCAACTGTGGTTCGTAAAAGCAATATTAGAACTTATACACCTTCTGAGCAAGTTAAAGTTGAACCTAATATTGCTATTGTTAAAGATCTCTTGGCTGATAATATTGATGGGCATGTTATTTATTTCTGCGGTGAAACTGCTAGAATTGACAAACCTTGTGCTAAAGATAAACATAGACCTGTGGTAGGCATGCCTGTTATTTCTGTTAAAATAGGAGATCATTGTTATCATGGCTTGTGTGATATGGGTGCTAGTGCTAGTGCTATACCTCATGACTTATACAAAGAAATTATGCATGAAATTGCACCTGCTGAGATAGAAGGTATTGATGTTACCATCAAACTTGCTAATAGAGATACAATATCACCCATTGGAATTGTTAGAGATGTTGAAGTCTTGTGTGGGAAAACTAAATATCCTGCTGATTTTCTTGTTCTTGGTTCCCCACAAGATAGCTTTTGTCCCATTATATTTGGTAGACCCTTCTTGAACACTGTCAATGCTAGGATAGACTGCGAAAATGATGTTGTTACTATAGGCTTGGGTGATATGTCTCATGATTTTAATTTCTCTAAATTTAGTAGACAACACCGTGAAGAAGAACTGCCTAGTAAGGATGAAATTATTGTTCTTGCTTCTATTGCCGTACCTCCTAGTGATCCTTTAGAACAATATTTGCTAGACCATGAAAATGATATATTTATGAATGAAAGAAGGGAAATAGATGAAGTATTCTTTAAATAGGAACCTATCCTGAAGCACAATTTGCCTGTTGAAATCCTAGGGGATCCTCCTCCACCCAAGGGTGATCCCGTGTTTGAGCTCAAACCTTTACCTGATACTCTCAAATATGCTTATCTTGATGAGAAAAAGATATATCCTGTTATTATTAGTGCTAACCTTTCAGAGCATGAAGAAGAGATACTATTGAAAACTCTGAAGAAGCACCGTGCTACTATTGGATATACTCTTGATGATCTTAAGGGCATTAGTCCCACTCTATGTCAACATAAAATAAATTTGGAAGAAGATGCCAAACCAGTTCGTGATCATCAACGAAGGCTGAATCCTAAGATGAAAGAAGTGGTAAGAAAAGAAATACTAAAGCTCCTTGAGGCAGGTATAATTTATCCCGTTGCTGATAGTCAGTGGGTAAGTCCTGTCCATTGCGTTCCTAAGAAGGGAGGTATTACCGTCGTTCCTAATGATAAAGATGAATTGATTCCGCAAAGAATTATTACAGGTTATAGGATGGTAATTGATTTCCGCAAATTAAATAAAGCTACTATGAAAGATCATTACCCCTTACCTTTTATCGATCAAATGCTAGAAAGACTATCCAAACATACACATTTTTGCTTTCTAGATGGTTATTCTGGTTTCTCTCAAATACCTGTGTCAGCCAACGATCAATCTAAAACTAATTTTACTTGCCCTTTTGGTACTTTTGCTTATAGACGTATGCCTTTTGGTTTATGTAATGCACCTGCTACCTTTCAAAGATGCATGATGGCTATATTCTCTGACTTTTGTGAAAAGATTTGTGAGGTTTTCATGGACGATTTCTCCGTTTATGGATCCTCTTTTAATGATTGCTTGAGCAACCTTGATCGAGTTTTGCAGAGATGTGAAGAAACTAATCTTGTTTTGAATTGGGAAAAGTGCCACTTTATGGTTAATGAAGGTATTGTCTTGGGGCATAAGGTTTCTGAAAGAGGTATTGAAGTTGATAAAGCCAAGGTTGATGCTATTGAAAAGATGCCATGTCCCAAGGACATCAAAGGTATAAGAAGTTTCCTTGGTCTCACGCCAGATTTTATAGGAGGGTCATTAAGGACTTCTCAAAAATTTCTCGGCCTCTGACTAATTTATTACAAAAAGATATACCATTTGTCTTTGATGATAATTGTGTAGAAGCATTTGAAATACTTAAGAAAGCATTGATCTCTGCACCTATTGTTCAGCCACCTGATTGGAATTTACCCTTTGAAATTATGTGTGATGCTAGTGATTGTGCCGTAGGTGCTATTCTAGGGCAAAGAGTTGATAAGAAATTAAATGTTATTCAGTATGCTAGTAAAACTCTAGACAATGCTCAAAGAAATTATGCTACTACTGAAAAAGAATTCTTAGCAGTTGTATTTGCTTGTGATAAGTTTAGACCTTATATTGTTGATTCTAAAGTAACTATCCACACGGATCATGCTGCTATTAAATATCTTATGGAAAAGAAAGATGCTAAACCTAGACTTATTAGATGGGTTCTCTTGCTACAAGAATTTGATTTGCATATTGTTGATAGAAAGGGAGCTGAGAACCCCGTTGCAGACAACTTGTCTAGGTTAGGAAATGTTCTTGATGACCCACTACCTATTGATGATAGCTTTCCTGATGAGCAATTGAATGTTATAAATGCCTCTCGCAGTACTCCGTGGTATGCTGATTATGCTAATTATATCGTGGCTAAATTTATACCACCTAGTTTCACATACCAACAAAAGAAAAAGTTCTTCTATGATTTGCGACATTACTTTTGGGATGACCCACATCTTTATAAAGAAGGAGTAGATGGTGTTATTAGACGTTGTGTACCTGAGCATGAACAGGAACAGATCCTACGCAAGTGTCACTCCGAGGCTTATGGAGGGCACCACGCTGGAGATAGAACTGAACATAAGGTATTGCAGTCTGGTTTTTATTGGCCTACTCTCTTCAAGGATGCCCATAAGTTTGTCTTATCTTGTGATGAATGCCAAAGAACAGGTAATATTAGTAGACGTCAAGAAATGCCTATGAATTATTCACTCGTTATTGAACCATTTGATGTTTGGGGCTTTGATTATATTGGACCTTTTCCTGCCTCTAATGGTTACACACATATTTTAGTTGCTGTTGATTACGTTACTAAGTGGGTAGAAGCTATTCCAACTAGTAGTGTTGATCATAAAACTTCTATTAAAATGCTTAAAGAAGTTATTTTCCCGAGGTTTGGAGTCCCTAGATATTTAATGATTGATGGTGGTTCACACTTTATTCATGGTGATTTCCGTAAAATGCTTGCAAGTATGATGTTAACCATAGAATTGCATCTCCTTATCACCCGCAGTCTAGTGGTCAAGTAGAATTGAGTAATAGAGAGCTCAAATTAATTTTGCAAAAGACTGTTAATAGATCTAGGAAGAATTGGTCCAAGAAACTTGATGATGCATTATGGGCCTACAGAACTGCATATAAAAACCCTATGGGTATGTCTCCATATAAAATGGTTTATGGAAAAGCATGCCACTTACCTCTCGAACTAGAACATAAGGCTTATTGGGCTATTAAAGAGCTCAACTATGATTTCAAACTTGCCGGTGAGAAAAGGTTATTTGACATTAGCTCACTTGATGAATGGAGAACCCAAGCTTATGAGAATGCCAAGTTATTTAAAGAAAAAGTTAAAAGATGGCATGACAAAAGGATACAAAAGCGTGAGTTTAATGTAGGTGATTATGTATTGCTATACAACTCTCGTTTAAGATTTTTTGCAGGAAAACTTCTCTCTAAATGGGAAGGCCCTTACGTTATCGAGGAGGTCTATCGTTCCGGTGCCATAAAAATCAACAACTTCGTAGGCACAAATCCGAAGGTGGTGAACGATCAAAGAATTAAACACTATATCTCATGTAATCCTATAAATATTGAAACCAATGTTATTGAAACCGTAACCCCGGAGGAATACATAAGGGACACTTTCCGGAATGTTTCAGACTCCGAAAAGGAATAGGTATGTGGTACGGTAAGTAAACCGACTCCAAAACAGTTTTTATGGCAATATTTCTCCGTTTTGGAATATTTAGAAAAATAGAAAAATAAAAAGCAGTCCGGGAAGGACACGAGTGCTCCACGAGGGTGGAGGGCGCGCCCTACCCTACTGGGTGCTCCCCCTACCTCGTGGGCACCTCGTGTGCTCTCCGGACTCCGTTTTCTTGCACGATACGTATTTTGGTCGGTAAAAATTCATTATATAATCTCCCGAAGGTTTTGACTCCTGTATCACGCAATTGTCCTCTGTTCTTGTTTTGAGCTGTTTTTTGTCAGGGTTGTCAAAGCCAGGCATCATGTCGCCCCCCTCCTCCAACAATGGTGACAACGATGCTTGGCTAATGAAGATAGAGCTGAAGAAGGAAGAACCCATGGAGATCAACAAGGATGAAGGAATCAAGAAGGCCACGGAGGACCAAGCTCCTGAAGACAACCTTCAATTTGATCACAATCTTCTTACCCCAACTGAGATCGAAGCTTTCAAGATGATTGAGTTATCTCGTATTCAAAACAAGTATCTCACCCGTGAAAATATTTTGTTGAAGGAGCATATTGTCGCACTCAAGGGCATTATCCGCAAGTTGGAGGATCTCTTACGCTCGATGTGCGATTACCCGTCATCAACAACTCCACCCTCTTCACCAGCAAAGGAGACATAATCACATGGGTATGGGCACTCCCCTTGGCAACTGCCAAGCTTGGGGGAGGTGCCCCGGTATCGTATCACAACCACATCTCCTATCTTTACCGTTTTTCTTAGTTCGATCCTATTAGTAGTATCTTGATCTAGTAGAATAAAGTTTATGGCATGATCTAGTTTTGAGTTTTGCTTTATGATCTCTCTATGTAATCGAGTCTGTGAGCTATATAATAAAGATTAGTGTTGAGTCAAGGGCTTGATTATTTTGCCATGATCTTGAGTGAATAAAAGAAAAGAATAAAAAGAAACAAAGAGATCATATTGATCTTATCGAGAGTAATGACTTCACATAGAAAGAGTATGATGATTAAAAAGTGTTGGGAGTTGGCAAACATAGCTTTGGTCATCGTTGCAATTAATAGGAAGTAATAAAGAAAGAGAGGTTTCACATATAAATATACTATCTTGGACATCTTTTATGATTGGGAGCACTCATTAAAATATGACATGCTAAAGAGTTGATGTTGGACAAGGAAGACAACGTAATGGGTTATGTTTTCTTATATCTGAGATAAAGTATATTGTCATGGATCATCCAACATGTTGAGCTTGCCTTTCCCCCTCATGCTAGCCAAATTCTTTGCACCAAGTAGAGATACTACTTGTGCTTCCAAAAACCCTTAAACCAGTTTTGCCATGAGAGTCCACCATATCTACCTATGGATTGAGTAAGATCCTTCAAGTAAGTTGTCATCGGTGCAAGCAATAAAAATTGCTCTCTAAATATGTATGATTGATTGGTGTGGAGGAAATAAGCTTTATACGATCTTGTGATGTGGAAGAAATAAAAGCGACGGACTGCATAATAAAGGTTCATATCACAAGTGGCAATATAAAGTGACGTTCTTTCGCATTAAGATTTTGTGCATCCAACCCTGAAAGCGCATGGCAACCTCTGCTTCCCTCTGCGAAGGGCCTATCTTTTATTATTATCTTCTACCTTATGCAAGAGTCATGGTGATCTTCACCTTTCCTTTTTACATTTTATCCTTTGGCAAGCACAGGGTGTTGGAAAGATCCTGATACATATATCTAATTGGATATGGGTTAGCATGAATTATTATTGTTGACATTACCCTTGAGGTAAAAGGTTGGGAGGCGAAACTATAAGCCCCTATCTTTCTCTGTGTCCGATTAAAACTCCGTAACCACAAGTATTGCGTGAGTGTTAGCAATTATGAAAGACTAAATGATAGTTGAGTATGTGGACTTGCTAGAAAGCTCTGACATAGACTCTTTCTGATGTTATGATAAATTGCAATTGCTTCAATGACTGAGATTATAGTTTGTTAGTTCTCAATAAAGTTTCTGATTCATACTTGGCATTGTGAATAGATTATTACTTGAGCATAAGAAATCATATGACAATATCCATTTATGTTGCTGTTATGAGAATAATCATGATGCCCTCATGTCCGTATTTTATTTTATCGACACCTCTACCTCTAAACATGTGGACATATTTATCGTTATCGGCTTCCGCTTGAGGACAAGCGAGGTCTAAGCTTGGGGGAGTTGATACGTCCATTTTGCATCATGCTTTTATATCGATATTTATTGCATTGTGGGCTGTTATTACACATTATGTCACAATACTTATGCCTATTCTCTCTTATTTTACAAGGTTTACATAAGGAGGGAGAATGCCGGCAGCTGGAATTCTGGGCTGGAAAAGGAGCAAATATTAGAGACCTATTCTGCACAACTCCAAAAGTCCTGAAACTCCACGAAAGTTATTTTTGGAAATAATAAAAAATATTGAGCGGAAGAAGTATGTTAGAGGGGGCCCCACCTGGCCACGAGGGTGGGGGCGCGCCCTACCCCCTGGGCGCGCCCCCTGCCTCGTGGGCCCCCTGTTGGATCTCCGGTGGCCATCTTCTGCTATATGAAGTCTTTCGTCGAGGAAAAATCATAAGCAACCTTTCGGGACGAGACTCCGCCGCCACGAGGCGGAACCTTGGCGGAACCAATCTAGGGCTCCGGCAGAGCTGTTCTGCCGGGGACACTTCCCTCCGGGAGGGGGAAATCATCGCCATCGTCATCACCAACGCTCCTCTCATCGGGAGAGGGCAATCTCCATCAACATCTTCACCAGCACCATCTCCTCTCAAAACCCTAGTTCATCTCTTGTATCCAATTCTTGTCTCCAAGTCCGGGATTGGTACTAGTAGGTTGCTAGTAGTGTTGATTACTCCTTGTAGTTGATGCTAGTTGGTTTATTTGGTGGAAGATCATATGTTCAGATCCTATATGCATATTAATACCCCTCTGATTATGAACATGAATATGCTTTGTGAGTAGTTACGTTTGTTCCTGAGGACATGGGAGAAGTCTTGCTATTAGTAGTCATGTGAATTTGGTATTCGTTCGATATTTTGATGAGATGTATGTTGTCTATCCTCTAGTGGTGTTATGTGAACGTCGACTACATAACACTTCACCATTATTTGGGCCTAGAGGAAGGCATTGGGAAGTAATAAGTAGATGATGGGTTGCTAGAGTGACAGAAGCTTAAACCCTAGTTTATGCGTTGCTTCGTAAGGGGCTGATTTGGATCCATATGTTTCATGCTATGGTTAGGTTTACCTTAATACTTTTGTTGTAGTTGCGGATGCTTGCAATAGAGGTTAATCATAAGTGGGATGCTTGTTCAAGTAAGAACAGCAGCCAAGCACCGGTCCACCCACATATCAAATTATCAAAGTACCGAACGCGAATCATATGAACGTGATGAAAACTAGCTTGACAATAATTCCCATGTGTCCTCGGGAGCGCTTTTCTGTATATAAGAGTTTGTCCAAGCTTGTCCTTTGCTACAAAAAGGATTGGGCCACCTTGCTGCACTTTATTTACTTTTGTTACTTGTTGCTCGTTACAAATTATTCTATCACAAAACTATCTGTTACCACTTATTTCAGTACTTGTAGAGAGTACCTTGCTGAAAACCGCTTATCATTTCCTTCTGCTCCTCGTTGAGTTCGACACTGTTACTTATCGAAAGGACTATGATAGATCCCCTATACTTGTGGGTCATCAACCCTTCAAGACTTTGTGAGCCTTGTCAAGAATGTCAAACTCCTCTTTGAGTCTAGCAAGATCAACCCCAAGCTTTGCCTTCTCGGAGTTTAGCACATGAGAAACAACAAGAGCATGATCAAGATCTTTCTTTAACTTAGCATCATCATCGTTGTGTGACTCCTCAAGAGCCAAACGAAGACCACGCTCTTCGTCAAGAGCATTGGAAAGATCCGAAATCTCATCGGCATAGTCACGACTATGCCCCTCCATCTTAGAGATGGTATCTTCGTGAGCCTCGATCATGTCATTGGCTTCACCAAGTTGTTCCAAGAGAGCAACGAAGTGCTTCTTGGATTTACCCTTGAGTTTACCCATAAAGGTCTCAAACTCATTCTCCTCCACATTTGTCCCCTCATGTTCATCAATGCTATCCGTCGAAGAAGGATGATTAATGATGGTAGTTTTAATGTTGGGGGTTACCTTGTTGGTGGCTTTATCCATGAGGCACTTGGCGGTATACCTGGCCATACCTCGGGCGGGCCGGGCTTCGGACCGGGCCTAGCCAAGCCCGACACAAAAAACCCAGGCCTGAGCTCGGCCCTGCCCGGTCGTTGGGCCTGTTTTCTGGGCCCGAACATGTAAAAGCCCGCCGGGCTTCGGGCAGGCCCGGCCTGTCCTTCAGGAAAACGCAAAAACGATGGGCCCGGGATAGGCCCGGTCTTCGGGCTCAAAATCTAGGCCTGAGCCCGGCCCGGGAGCGGCGTCGGGCCGGGCCGGGTCGGGCTTTGTCGGGCCGGGCCGTTCGGGCCGGGCTGCCCATGGCCAGGGCTACTTGGCGGTGATGTTCTCATTGGGTGAGTCAAAGAGAGACACCCGTGGAGTCGTCGCAATGGCAACGGAGGCCATGGCAACCGACTCACCATCTTCATCATCGTCATCATCCTCATTGTACTCTTCTTGTACCACCAATGCCTTGGGAGGAGTCTTCTTGGTCAAGTTGCTCTTGTTGGGGAACGACTTGGCCTTGTCCTTTCGGATGAGCTTGCCACCATTGTCTTCCCTCTTCTCATAAGGGCACTCCGCAACAAAGTGGCTCACATTGCCACAATTGAAGCAAGTCCTCACTCGTTGCTTGCCCTTTGCGCCACTTGAATTGTTCTTGTTGAAGTTTGACCTTGAGTTCTTCTTGCTCCAAAATTGCCTTGAAGCAAGAGCCATGTGTTCATGATAGGCATACTTCGTATCTTCGAGGTTGCTCTCCTCTTCTTCCTCTTCATCCTCTTCCTCCATACTAACCTTGGCCTTTAGAGCAAGGTTGGGCTTCTTTACTCTTTGAGAGTGAAGAACCGCATTGTCGGCGGTCTTGTCCAAGATGCTCATAGCAACGAACTCATCCAACACTTCACTTGAGGACAAGGTGTGGAAGTCCGGCCTTTGACGAATGACGGAGGACATGGCTTTGTGGTAGGGCATCATTGCCTTGAGGAATTTGCGCTTGATCCAATTGTCATCAGTGTCCTTACTTCCATGATCTCAGAGAGAGACCGCGAGTTTGGTTACTCTCCGATAAAGCTAACGAGGTTCTTCATCTTCTCTCATTGCAAACTCATCGGCTTCATCTTGCACCACTTCATAGTTGGAGCGTTGAATGCTTGCGCTTCCCCGATAGAGGGAAACCACTTGGTGCCAAGCATCTTTGGCCATGTGACGCCCCCGTTTTGACCGTACACTAATCATGCACGCAAATGTGTACGATCAAGATCAGGGACTCACGGGAAGATATCACAACACAACTCTACAACATAAATAAGTCATACAAGCATCATAATACAAGCCAGGGGCCTCGAGGGCTCGAATACAAGTGCTCGATCATAGACGAGTCAGCGGAAGCAACAATATCTGAGTACAGACATAAGTTAAACAAGTTTGCCTTAAGAAGGCTAGCACAAACTGGGATACAGATCGAAAGAGGCGCAAGCCTCCTGCCTGGGATCCTCCTAAACTACTTCTGGTCGTCGTCAGCAGGCTGCACGTAGTAGTAGGCACCTCCGGTGTAGTAGGAGTCGTCGTCGACGGTGGCGTCTGGCTCCTGGGCTCCAGCATCTGGTTGCGACAACCAGGTAGAAAGGAAAGGGGGAAAAGAGGGAGAAAGCAACCGTGAGTACTCATCCAAAGTACTCGCAAGCAAGGAGCTACACTACATATGCATGGGTATATGTGTAAAGGGCCATATCGGTGGACTGAACTGCAGAATGCCAGAATAAGAGGGGGATAGCTAATCCTGCCAAAGACTACGCTTCAGGCCACCTCCATCTTGCAGCATGTAGAAGAGAGTAGATGGTAAGTTCACCAAGTAGCATCGCATAGCATAATCCTACCCGACGATCCCCTCCTCGTCGCCCTGTTAGAGAGCGATCACCGGGTTATATCTGGCACTTGGAAGGGTGTGTTTTATTAAATTTCCGGTTCTAGTTGTCATAAGGTCAAGGTACAACTCCGGGTCGTCCTTTTACCGAGGGGACACGGCTATTCGAATAGATAAACTTCCCTGCAGGGGTGCACCACATAACCCAACACGCTTGATCCCATTTGGCCGGACACACTTTCCTGGGTCATGCCCGGCCTCGGAAGATCAACACGTCGCAGCCCCACCTAGGCTCAACAGAGAGGTCAGCACACCGGTCTAAATCCTATGCGCGCAGGGGTCTGGGCCCATCGCCCATTGCACACCTGCACGTTGCGAGGGCGGCCGGAAGCAGACCTAGCCTAGCAGGCGTTCCAGTCCAATCCGGCGCGCGCCGCTCCGTCGCTGACGTCAAAAAGAGCTTCGGCTGATACCACGACGTCGAGTGCCCATAACTGTTCCCGCGTAGTTGGTTAGTGCGTATAGACCAAATGGCCAGACTCAGATCAAATACCAAGAACTCGTTAAGCGTGTTATTTTTAAGTATCTGCGGACGCCGTCCAGGGCCAGGCCCACCTCTCTCCTAGGTGGTCTCAATCTGCCCTGTCACTCCGCCACAAAGTAACAATCGGGGGCCGTCAGGAACCCAGGCCCACCTCTACCGGGATGGAGCCACCTGTCCTTTCAGCCCCCTCATCAGAATCACTTGCGGGTACTCAACGAGCTGACCCAACTTTAGTCACCACATGTGTCATGTATATAAAGTATATAGTATATACTCGTGATGACCTCCCTAGTGATCACGGCCCAGTAGTATAGCATGGCCGACGGACAAGAGAGTAGGGCCACTGATGGAACACTAGCATCCTATTCTAAGCAGTAGGATAGCAGGTAAGGGTAACAACTGTAGCAACAATGACATGCTATGCAGCAGAATAGGATTAACCGAAAGCAGTAACATGCTACACTACTCTAATGCTAGCTGTATAGAGAATAATAGGCGATATCTGGTGATCAAGGGGGGGGGCTTGCCTGGAAGCTCTGGCAAGACGGACGGGCCGTCGTGGACGTAGTCGTACTCAGGGGCATTAGCGTCGGTCTTGAGGTCTACCGGAGAAGAAGAGGGGGAAGAAACAGTAAATATAATGCAAACAGATGCATGATGGTGCATGACAAAGCAAACAACGGTGCTAGGTGTGCCTAAACGCGGTAGGAGGTGATACCGGCGGGAAAGTATGAACCGGAGGGGGAAAGTTGCGTGTTTGCTATGCTAGGTATGTGTGGCGGACGAACGGGCTACGTATCTGGATTCATCTCGTCGTTCTGAGCAACTTTCATGTAGAAAGTATTTTCATCTGAGCTACGGTTTATTTTATATGATTTTCTAAAGTTTTATTGGTTTATGGAATTACTAAATTTATTATTAATTCGAAAATAAATTGAAAAAACTTTTTGTACTCATCTGCAGCTAGCTACAGAGCATGACAGGTGGGCCAGGAGGTGGCTGAGTCAATAGGTCACTTGTTGATTGTTGACTGGTCCAACAAGGGTCAAGGGACCCACCTGCCATTGGCTGGGTCATCCCAGTCAGCAGGTTGACCAATCAACTGGGTCCAGTGGGACCCAGCAGTCATTGACATAAATAAATAACCTATGTTTAATTAAACCATTTAGTTAAATAGTGGGGGTGGGGCCTACTGTCAGTGGCTAGACTAATTAATAATGTTTAATCTAACTGGGGGGTTATTTAGGGGATGTGCCCCATGTGTTAGTGGTTACTTGGATTAGTTTATCTGGTCTGTTAATTATGCCCGCGATTAATTAGGTGTGGGTCCCATTTGTCGGTGACTCGGAGCATAATTAGGAGCTGGGTTAAAGGCGCCATGTCAGCACCACCGGAGAAATACATCGGCGACCAAAACAGAGGCAGAGGGGCTCGGGACCTCGTCGGAAATCCGCCACACGCATCGGCTTGACACGCAGCTAGGTGCGTTCGGACGTCCGCGATAGCATGCGTCGAACGATGGTCGTGGCAGCAGCGGGGGTGGCCGAACATGGCCGGAAAAGCAACGGCAGCGGCGGCCGGAGTAAGGCAACGACAGCGACGCGGTAAGGCTCAAATATGAGGGTGAACATGAGGGGTTTGTCGTAGTAGCTCACCGCGAGCTTGCTGCGGGAGTCGAGGTAGTTGAAGGGCATCGATGGCGAGCAGCTCGACGGGGATCGGAGAAACGGCCAAGGTTGAAGAAGAGACGACGGCGACGACTTGGTGAAGTTCCTGCTCGCTGGCATTGGCGTGAAGGTCGAGGAGGTCGAGGGGCAGCCCCTCGAAGCGTCGGCCTGCTGAGGGAGGCCGGTGGCCATGGGGTTCACGGTGACGCGGCGTCGAGCGCGGTCGGGCGGTTGCGGGGAGAGGGAGCGGCGCGAGGTAGGAGAGAAGGAGGAGGCTAGGGTGGCCTCGGCTCGGAGCAGAGCAGTGGGGGAGGCGAGGCCATGGGGATCGGGCGCTGGCCTACCTGCCCTGTTGCTGGGGGTGTTCGGTGTGTGGCGGCGCTGGGAGGGAGACGAGGGAGACGTGGGGGGAAGTGGGGATCGTGGGATGGAGTTAGGTCACGGTGGGGGTTTGTAGGAGGGGAGATGGGCCGGCCTGGTGGGAGGCCAGCTGGGCTGATAGGCCCAATGAGGGGGGGGGTTGCATTTGTCATTTTTTAATTATCATTCTTATCTTTTTTATTTTTATTTTACTTATTTAACAGTTTATAGTTTTACAAAAAGTAAAACCCATTCCTAAATTAGAGTTGTAAATTCAACTGTTGTCACAAAAAGTTTGGGACAAAAATAAAGTGCCTTGTATTCTTTATTAATTAAAAAGCATTTAAGTTATTGTTTCAGTCACAATTTTATTTATTTTAGGGCATTCAAATGCTTTTAAAAATGTTGGTTTCTCCACCATTATTACTTAGGACTTATTTGCCATAGCTTGTACTTTTTAGTTTTGACTTTGAAAACTTTAAATGTTTACTTTGATTTAAATTTGAATTTGAACCGGCTTTGACTCGAGTGAGATTGGCAACAGTAATGATGGTGACATGGCAGCATTAGCAGGGGATTACTGTAGCTTAATTATTCGGGTGTCACAATTCTCCTCCACTACAAGAAATCTCGTCCCGAGATTTTAAGAGGCGGAGTAAGGCGAAATATCCGGTTACTAAATTCTAACGATTTTTCTCGATCTTAGTTGCTCTTCTCGAAGTCTTCTTGAAGAGGTCGATGCATTACATTGATGTCTTCATTTCTCTGCTTCGGGTCATCATGATGAAGTGGTCGTTCTTCCTTCCGAATCTTCATCGTACTTACGAAAAGGATAAGGGGTAGCTTCAAAAGGACAGACCTCTACAAGGTTGCTTATCTGGTAGATAATATTAGGGAAGGTGGCGGAAAGTAACTCTCGAGTTGAAACTTAAGAAATTATCGAGAGCAAAGTAAGAAGGTGCAGAATAGAAGTTTCAAGCGCATAGGCAATCATTCGTTGCCTGATACGAAATGTGAAATGGGTTCAGAGCAATGTGAATAAGTATTGTATCTGATACCAGAATAGATTACTAGGTAGGTGGCCGGTGAATTACATACGAAGTCAAGCTCGAGGAATAACTTTGGCAATAAAGTCTACAGGAGAGTTAGGTTTCGATCCTGTGGAACTGTGGGTTATGGGCCCACCATGTGGGTTAAAAGTAGAAAGGGGGCTGACATCTTGCACGGTCATGATAGTAAGGCATGCCAGAGGATAGCCTGCCAGTTATGTTGGCAACAACATTGGTACCAAGGGCGAGGGACGAAGAGAACCATTTTCCTGCTCGTTGAACGAGGCGGACCAATAGGCAAAGTTCTCATCCATCGGTGGCTATCGGAATGTTATCAACATAGTAACATGGTCTTGCTGACAGAATTGTACACCGAGGTGTTTACATAAGCAGGAGAATATTATTGCTTAGATCATATAGATCACAAGAAACGTTAACCAAACAATGGGAAGGAAAATGTGATTATTACATTAATCAGACCAATGGAAAGGCAAAGGTGTTTATACTCAACTATTAGAGTATATCTTTCCCAAAGAAAGGCAGAGCAAGATATTAAGGGTAGGGCTCCAAGTATGTAACCAATTAGGTAAGGGGAGAGGAATTTCATGACATTACCCAAACAACAGTGTTTGAATAAATGATAAAGAAACTTTAGCATTGTGCTTCAAATGCTCTTATTAAAATTCAGAGTACCACAGACATGCTATGAGATAGCATTGACATGGTCCTCAAGCAAAGGTCAGACTTCGGATACACGAAGGATCCATCAGGAACAACTTGTAGAATAAGTTTTACAATTTCCTCATGGAAGAATGGTAACCTTGTTTAAAAAGGAAACTATAACAATAGGTCCTCCGGCCAGGTGTGTTAAGCATGACATCACCTTACCGGTTCATATAAAGACCAATGTTATAACTCTTGGAAATACATCCCAACCATCATATCTGACTGAGATTTAGATCTTATTGATGTCAGGATACCTCAGACTCTAGATGCCTGAGAAGGAAGGGGTGCAACACAATTTGATGAGATGGCGTTGCAAGATTTTCGGGAAATGAACTATGGAAGCAAGTTCTGAATCATGAGTTCATCATTAAACCAAGGAAAGGATGAGGAGGTGGTTGATGGACTCAGCAACAATTCATCGAGAATTTCAGAGGATGGATTTCCACAATTATGTGAACAAGGAGATAACATTTGTCAGATCAGATGACATAATGAGGTATGCTCGAGGAAAACATCCACAATTAAACATTGGTTGAAAGGTGCACCCGAAATATGGGGTTAGGTAGCATGATCAATGTTAGAATGGTGGTTCAGCAACCGATAGGCTAAGAATGAATTATCGATCATTAACTTCAAAGCAATAGGGTTGCTAAAAGTGCAGAATCCAAACAACACCGTTCACTTGTGGGTACCCCGGTTGGAATCAACATGAGGACCAAGAAAGAATGGTGATGGTGAGAAGTATCATTATAGCAAGAATTCTTAAGTGGTGGAGCAATCCTCACAACATTCTTGACATCAAAGATGGTAATACTCCGCGGTAGAACATAACATAAGTTGGATAGCAAGGAACTCAAGGTACAACACAAAACAGGAACAAGTTTTGTGTTGGATGGAATGCAATAATGTTGTCGATGATAACCCAAATCATCGAGGGCAAAGGATGCTATTTCTCATCAAGAATTCAATAGATATCTTGGAAGACCTCAGAATGTTGATGACGATCACGACACATTTGTCAAGAGGTTTCGAGAAGATGTAACTGATCGGCGATGACATCAAGTCAACGGAATGATGAAACAAAAAGTTATTGGAACCATGGGTATGACACAAACTCGAAATCAAGCTTGCTGTTCAAGGACAAACGATATGACGAGGAAGATCGATTGTAAGATTAGCTCACCGTCGCAATTTGTGCTCCGGAAGAAGGACCCAGTAGCACAGTTAAAATTTAGCACGATAATGATATAGCCAATCAGGCTAGGAATGCCGTGATCGAGTACTACTCGCAAGTAAAGAAGATTACTAAGAGTTGTTTAATCGCGATGAGGACTCAATTTAGTTATCGGTGTACTCGAGTGACTAACCACTCAGAACCCAGGAAAAATTGAAATTGGTGAGAAAAATGTAGTACTTGATGAAGAACTCATAAGAAGATATGATGTTCCGTGATAACCTCGAGATACTAGGGGGTAATACTCGACGATAGATCAAAGTAGAGGTTGGACTGGGGTATTGCTCTATAGAAGACAAGTGCTTACACTTGCACGAGAAATGGTATTTAAAGGAGAACATGGTCGGAACCATGATTGCAAAAGGCCAGATCCCAGATATAAGATGAACTTATACCAAGGGAATAATTAATTTAAGAGAAGCTTTAATGATAAGATCTACATCGTGTCCATGGGCATGAACACAAAGTTCAAGGTCGACTCCCACTTCTCCAATGCATATCTTTTCATTTACTTCTCGCGTTCGATGAAGTTGTAGTGTTGAAATTTTATATGGAAAAATACCAGAAGAGTATGACTCGTGAAAACTTTCGAGTTCACACATATTAAGGAAGGCATAGGTTCAAGCCATCGGGGCTTCTTAGAACATATACCATGAACTTCAGAAGTAAATAACACAAGCTCAAAAGTAGAGCATGGTTGACAAAGCAGAAGATACAATTTACCAAAGGCATTATATACCCGTGGAAAGGCTCACAAGGTTATTGAATATGAATGACGATGTCGGATGAAATCCAACAATGGATCGGGCGATCCACAACGAAGCTGATGTGAGTATCAGTACTCAATCAAAGGAAGAAATAATGCAAGGGCGTCAGATTATAGAACATCTGAATAATTCAATGCTTAGATAACAAAGGAATTATGATTTCCAAAATGAAGGATCAGAAGCAGACGCTCTGATCAATGATGGATAAACTGAATAGAACCGATGCACAATCGATGACAAATAGTTTGGTCGAGAACCAGCTCATGTTCAAAATGACGTCTGAACCGGAAAGATAATTTAGAAGGGTCGATTGATGATTGTGTGCATTCGCACACATCTTGAATCAATAGGATCAAAATGATAGTGTCAAAAGATACTAATGAATATTGCTAGTGATATGGGAGCATCCATAATGTAAGCATACAAGTATTTGTAGAGCAATAGTTCGAAGAGGATGCTCAGAAGGTCGGATAGTATTTCAGAGTATCTTATGAAGCATACGGACAACTGGGGATGAACGGATACTCAATAAGTGCGAGGAATCTTCAATAGGGGTATTCATGTGGTAAAGAACTGCAAGGCAGTAAGCTTAAAGGATCTTCGGAACAACGGAGAGCAATTTAGGGCATCTTGTAATAACAAGAGCAACTAAGAATGAAGGTATGAACGACAATTGTAGGTAGTTATCCATAAGGGTATATCGGTGGTAGGGGATTGTAAAGTCGGTGGGCACAAGGGTCTCGGGAAAACCTCGGAGAGTATCTTCGGAATCTTCTGGTGCAGCAAGCGATCATCTGGAGTGAGGGGCTCTCCGGGAGAAAGTATTTACGAGAACCTACAGTTAGTCTTTTTAGCAAAATCATTTAACCCGAATAGGAGAGAGTTCAGAGTCCCAGAGTAAAGGTCGAGGAATAAAAGATCCTAATACCACCCAATGGCGACGTGGGCCCGTAAGCCACACAACCATGTTAGTAAAAGTTTTTCAATGACTAGACTCGACTTCGGCCAAGGAGTTGGAAAGGGGGATTCCTATAGGCAGTCGGCTCTGATACCAACTTGTGACGCCCCCGTTCTGACCGTACACTAATCATGCACGCAAATGTGTACGATCAAGATCAGGGACTCACGGGAAGATATCACAACACAACTCTACAATATAAATAAGTCATACAAGCATCATAATACAAGCCAGGGGCCTCGAGGGCTCGAATACAAGTGCTCGATCATAGACGAGTCAGCGGAAGCAACAATATCTGAGTACAGACATAAGTTAAACAAGTTTGCCTTAAGAAGGCTAGCACAAACTGGGATACAGATCGAAAGAGGCGCAGGCCTCCTGCCTGGGATCCCCCTAAACTACTTCTGGTCATCGTCAGCGGGCTGCACGTAGTAGTAGGCACCTCCGGTGTAGTAGGAGTCGTCGTCGACGGTGGCGTCTAGCTCCTGGGCTCCAGCATCTGGTTGCGACAACCAGGTAGAAAGGAAAGGGGGAAAAGAGGGATAAAGCAACCGTGAGTACTCATCCAAAGTACTCGCAAGCAAGGAGCTACACTACATATGCATGGGTATATGTGTAAAGGGCCATATCGGTGGACTGAACTGCAGAATGCCAGAATAAGAGGGGGATAGCTAATCCTGCCGAAGACTACGCTTCAGGCCACCTCCATCTTGCAGCATGTAGAAGAGAGTAGATGGTAAGTTCACCAAGTAGCATCGCATAGCATAATCCTACCCGGCGATCCCCTCCTCGTCGCCCTATTAGAGAGCGATCACCGGGTTATATCTGGCACTTGGAAGGGTGTGTTTTATTAAGTATCCGGTTCTAGTTGTCATAAGGTCAAGGTACAACTCCGGGTCGTCCTTTTACCGAGGGACACGGCTATTCGAATAGATAAACTTCCCTGCAGGGGTGCACCACATAACCCAACACGCTTGATCCCATTTGGCTGGACACACTTTCCTGGGTCATGCCCGGCCTCGGAAGATCAACACATCGCAGCCCCACCTAGGCTCAACAGAGAGGTCAACACGCCGGTCTAAATCCTATGCGCGCAGGGGTCTGGGCCCATCGCCCATTGCACACCTGCACGTTGCGAGGGGGGCCGGAAGCAGACCTAGCCTAGCAGGCGTTCCAGTCCAATCCGGCGCGCGCCGCTCCGTCGCTGACATCAAAAAGAGCTTCGGCTGATACCACGACGTCGAGTGCCCATAACTGTTCCCGCGTAGTTGGTTAGTGTGTATAGACCAAATGGCCAGACTCAAATCAAATACCAAGAACTCGTTAAGCGTGTTATTTTTAAGTATCCGCGGACGCCGACCAGGGCCAGGCCCACCTCTCTCCTAGGTGGTCTCAACCCGCCCTGTCGCTCCGCCACAAAGTAATAGTCGGGGGCCGTCAGGAACCCAGGCCCACCTCTATCGGGATGGAGCCACCTGTCCTTTCAGCCCCCTCATCAGAATCACTTGCGGGTACTCAACGAGCTGACCCGACTTTAGACACCACATGTGTCATGTATATAAAGTATATAGTATATACTCGTGATCACCTCCCTAGTGATCACGGCCTAGTAGTATAGCATGGCCGACGGACAAGAGAGTAGGGCCACTGATGGAACACTAGCATCCTATTCTAAGCAGTAGGATAGCAGGTAAGGGTAACAACTGTAGCAACAATGACATGCTATGCAGCAGAATAGGATTAACCGAAAGCAGTAACATGCTACACTACTCTAATGCTAGCTGTATAGAGAATAATAGGCGATATCTGGTGATCAAGGGGGGGCTTGCTTGGAAGCTCTGGCAAGAAGGACGGGCCGTCGTGGACATAGTCGTACTCAGGGGCATTAGCGTCGGTCTCGAGGTCTACCGGAGAAGAAGAGGGGGAAGAAACAGTAAATATAATGCAAACAGATGCATGACGGTGCATGACAAATCTAACAGCGGTGCTAGGTGTGCCCAAACGCGGTAGGAGGTGATACCGACGAAGGGGGAAACATCCGGGAAAGTATCCCCGGTGTTTCGCGTTTCGGACAAATGAACTGGAGGGGGAAAGTTGCGTGTTTGCTATGCTAGGTATGTGTGGCGGATGAACGGGCTGCGTATCCGGATTCGTCTCGTCGTTCTGAGCAACTTTCATGTAGAAAGTATTTTCATCTGAGCTACGGTTTATTTTATATGATTTTCTAAAGTTTTATTGGCTTTTGGAATTACTAAATTTATTATTAATTCGAAAATAAATTGAAAATACTTTTTGTACTCATTTGCAGCTAGCTACAGAGCATGACAGGTGGGCCAGGAGGTGGCTGAGTCAATAGGTCACTTGTTGATTGTTGACTGGTCAAACAAGGGTCAAGGGACCCACCTGCCATTGGCTGGGTCATCCCAGTCAGCAGGTTGACCAGTTAACTGGGTCCAGTGGGACCCAGCAGTCATTGACATAAATAAATAACCAATGTTTAATTAAACCATTTAGTTAAATAGTGGGGATGGGGCCTACTGTCAGTGGCTACACTAATTAATAGTGTTTAATCTAACTGGGGGGTTATTTAGGGGATGTGCCCCATGTGTTAGTGGTTACTTGGATTAGTTTATCTGGTCTGTTAATTATGCCCGCGATTAATTAGGTGTGGGTCCCATTTGTCGGTGACTCGGAGCATAATTAGGAGCTGGGTTAAAGGCGCCATGTCAGCACCACCGGAGAAATCCATCGGCGACCAAAACAGAGGCGGAGGGGCTCGGGACCTCGTCAGAAATCCGCCACACGCGTCGGCTTGACACGCAGCTAGGTGCGTTCGGACGTCCGCGACAGCATGCGTCGAACGATGGTCGTGGCAGCAGCGGGGGTGGCCGAACATGGCCGGAAAATCAACGGCAGCGGCGGCCGGAGTAAGGCAACGACAGCGACGCGGTAAGGCTCAAATCTGAGGGCGAACATGAGGGGTTTGTCGCAGTAGCTCACCGCGAGCTTGCTGCGGGGGTCGAGGTAGTTGAAAGGCGTCGATGGCGAGCGGCTCGACGGGGATCGGAGAGACGGCCAAGGTTGAAGAAGAGACGACGGCGACGACTTGGTGAAGTTCCTGCTCGCTGGCGTTGGCGTGAAGGTCGAGGGGCAGCCCCTCGAAGCGTCGGCCTGCTTAGGGAGGCCGGTGGCCATGGGGTTCACGGTGACGCGGCGTCGAGCGCGGTCGGGCGGTTGCGGGGAGAGGGAGCGGCGCGAGGTAGGAGAGAAGGAGGAGGCTAGGGTGGCCTCGGCTCGCAGCAGAGCAGTGGGGGAGGCGAGGCCATGGGGATCGGGCGCTGCCCTGCCTGCCCTGGTGCTGGGGGTGTTGGGTGTGTGGCGGCGCTGGGAGGGAGACGAGGGAGACGTGGGGGGAAGTGGGGATCGTGGGATGGGGTTTTGTCACGGTGGGGGTTTGTAGGAGGGGAGATGGGCCGGCCTGGTGGGAGGCCAGCTGGGCTGATAGGCCCAATGAGGGGGGGGTTGCATTTGTCTTTTTTGAATTATCATTCATATCTATTTTTTTTAATTTTATTTATTTAACAATTTATAGTTTTAAAAAAAGTAAAACCCATTCCTAAATTAGAGTTGTAAATTCAACTGTTGTCACAAAAAGTTTGGGACAAAAATAAAGTGCCTTGTATTCTTTATTAATTAAAAAGCATTTAAGTTATTGTTCAGTCGCAATTTTATTTATTTTAGGGCATTCAAATACTGTTAAAAATGTTGGTTTTCCACCATTATTACTTAGGACTTATTTGCCACAACTTGTACTTTTTAGTTTTGACTTTGAAAACTTTAAATGTTTACTTCGATTTAAATTTGAATTTGAACCGGCTTTGACTCGAGTGAGATTAGCAACAGTAATGATGGTGACATGGCAGCATTAGTAGGGGATTACTATAGCTTAATTATTCAGGTGTCACAGGCCATGGTGTAGGGCCGGAGATGAGGAAGATCTTCGGGTGGGATTGCTTCTTGGATGATGAAGAGAGCATTTTCATTGAATTGATTATCCACGGCTTCTCTAGGAGTGAAGTTACTTCGGTCATGCGGATAGAAACCTTCTTCAATGATTCTCCTAAGGTTAGTGTTCACATGATTTAAATGACGCTTAAAACGATAGACCCAAGAATCAAATTCTACATTCTTCTCAATCTTAGGGGCCGGGCCGGCATGATTCAAATGAGTGGAAGGAAGCGGTCCACCATAGACAAGTGGAGGTTCCACATGGACAAAGATGCCGGTGCCATTTTTACCACTAGAAGAAGGAGCTTCTCGCTAGTAGCTTCCCCCTTGTCGGAGGTAGCATCCGTCACCTTGTTAGCAGGATCACCCACTTTCAACGGTGCGGTGGAAAGTTTAAGCCCTTCTAAGAATTTATTAAACATGCTTTCGACCTCGGTCGTCATGGAGGTTTTCAATGTGTCCAACGCCACATTGAATTCCTCACGAGAGACCGCGGTTCCCCCATCTCCCGTAGATGAGACCGGATTCGCACCGGAGTGCTCCTCCACACCGTCTACGACGTCAGCCATACTCTTCGACGGTAAAGTCCTTAATAAAGAAACCTGGCTCTGATACCAATTGAAAGGATCGATATAGTTGACCAGAGGGGGGGGGTGAATAGGCAACTAACAATTTTTAGCTTTTCTTTACCAATTTAAACTTTGCATCAAAGTAGGTTGTCTAGATATGCAACTAGGTGAGCAACCTATATGATGCAACTACAATAAGCACACAAGCAAGCAAGAGATATAGCACAAATAAGCTTGTACAAGTAAAGGCACGAGATAACCAAGAGTGGAGCCAGTGAAGACGAGGATGTGTTACCGAAGTTCCTTCCCTTTGAGGGGAAGTACGTCTCCGTTGGAGCGGTGTGGAGGCACAATGCTCCCCAAGAAGCCACTAGGGCCACCGTATTCTCCTCACGCCCTCACACAATGTGAGATGCCGTGATTCCACTATTGGTGCCCTTGGAGGCGGCGACCGAACCTTTACAAACAAGGTTGGGGCAATCTCCACAACTTAATTGGAGGCTCCCAACGACACCACGAAGCTTCACCACAATGGACTATGGCTCCGCGGTGACCTCAACCATCTAGGGTGCTCAAACACCCAATAGTAACAAGATCCGCAAGGGATTAGTGGGGGGAATCAAATTTCTCTTGGTGGAAGTGTAGATCGGGGCCTTCTCAACCATTCCCGAGCAAATCAACAAGTTTGATTGGCTAGGGAGTGAGATCGGGCGAAAATGGAGCTTGGAGCAACAATGGAGCTTAGGGTTGGAAGAGGTGGTCAACTAGAGGAAGAAGACACCCCTTTTATAGTCGAGAACTAAATCCAACCGTTATCCACCTAACCAGCCCGCGACTCGCGGTACTACCGCCCCTGACAAGCGGTACTACCGCACAGCCACACGGTACTACCGCGGTACTACCACTGCTATGGCAGGAACTAGGTCAAGCCTGAAGCACAGAGGCTGAGAGCAGTACTTCCGCAGGAGCGGTACTACCGCTCCCCCTTGCGGTACTACCGCAAGGCAGGAATGGCCTAGCCTGGGAAAGACGCGGATGAATAAAAATACATCCGTGCCTACTTCCGCTGAAAATCAAACGATGCAAAAATCCGACACGGTACTACAGCTGGAGGAGCGGTACTACCGCGTGGCGGCTGAGCCAGGCCGCGCGCGGTACTACCGCACACAAGGTGCGGTACTACCGCGGAGGCGCGGATGTAAAAAATTACATCCGCCCCTACTGCCGCAATGCAGCGGCACTTGGCCTGGGGGCCACGGTACTACAGCTCCAGAGGAGCGGTACTACTGTGGGCTCCTGCGGTACTACCGCGCCGAGGTCCGGTACTACCGCAGGTGCCTGCGGTACTACCGCTCCAGGGAGCAGTACTACCGCAAGCCCAATATCAGCAACCAAGACATAATGCATAGAGGATAAACGGAGGATGCTCCAAAGCGCAGGGGGGAAGGTGGAGACAAG
This sequence comes from Triticum aestivum, assembly GCF_018294505.1. Lineage (NCBI taxonomy): Eukaryota > Viridiplantae > Streptophyta > Magnoliopsida > Poales > Poaceae > Triticum > Triticum aestivum. The sequence continues at coordinate 597,568,691 of NC_057799.1, forward strand.
GAAGAAAACGTGCACGTGATGATTCCACCCAAACCTTTCCGAAGCGGACCCCCTCTTGATAGTACGGCTTTCCTACGACTCAATTCCACCGAAAAGAAACGTAAAAAGAACGCCGTCTTCAATAGTCTTCGAGGGGCACCAAACCGTCTTGTGCCTAGCGATGAAACGTCTGAGAAACTCAAGGCACATGATTAGTCCGCAAAAGCATTGTCATCAATCACCAAAACACCTTAGGGATAAATATGCCCTTACACACACCATCTTTTTTAAGTTACACAGTTTTACTAATCTTGTTGCACAGATGTGTGGAATCAGTTGGTAGAAACTTTTTTTAGGTGCCATGTGGGTTGCACAGTTTTTGTGTCTTTGTTTAGTTGCATATATGTATAGTTGAATTGTCTACCCCAGTATCTTGTTGTAGTTGCACAGGTTATAATGTTTGGTTTCGTTCAACACAAAAATCTATTTTGATAACCTTTTTCTTTTCTTTTTCTCTTTTTTTTACATCAGCTTAAAGAGGAGTATAGAGGCACGGAGCAGACACCACTGTTTGGTGGAATTTTGCAAGCTGAAGCATTCGTGGCATCCAAGTTACCAATAACCTACAATCCGTAGGTTAGTGTTTTGCATACAGAAATTTGTACCACTTACCAACATTTTCTTTTGGCTGGGATGTATGTTCAGTTGCACATGTATAACGTTTGTAGTTGCGAGAATACAGGATTCAGTTGGTTGGGATGTATGTTCAGTTGCACATATAAGCTTCTGTAGTTGCACATGTTCTTTGGACAGTCAAAGTGTTCGTTTGCAACCATTGACATCAAGTTGGCAGAATGCATGTTTTTAGTTTGTGCCACAGTGCATGTGTAGTTGGCTAGAATCATGTTTTTAGTTGGGCAGAAAGTGTGTCTTAGTCGGTTTTTGCTTATCACATCATGGTCAGTTACAGACATTTTACTTTTTATTTTTTTCTAACTGAATCTTTTTTTTGTGTTGATGCAGAAAAAGGCAAAGATTGCGAAAGTGGTCAATGACTTGTGCAAGGCTGTAACTGAACAGGTTGGCACCTTCATTGAAGCAGTTGCCAAGATCGATGACGAGGAACCGGATATTGATCCTTACGTACAGCAGCCATCAATGCGAACCGCGCCGTCACGCTGTGCTCCAAAAAGAAAGAGACGGGGGTCAACTATACAAGAAGAAGAGTTTGTTGAGGATGAGTCAGAAGAAGATGAGGAAATGGAAGCAGCGATAGACGTTGACGATGACGAGGACACAGATGCGGATGAATCAGAGGAGGAGGACAAGGAGGAGGATGACAATGAAGAAGATGCAAAGGAGGAGGAGGAGGAAGAGGAGGAGGAGGAGGAGGAGGACAAAGAAGAAGAGGACAAAGGAGAGGAGGAGGACAAGGAAGAAGATAGTGAGGCAGAGGAGGAGGAAGAAGAAGGTGAGGCCAAAGAGGGGGACGGGGACAAAGGTGCAGCAGTTGATGGCAGTGAGAGGGGAGAAGACAAATGCGCAGCAGTTGATGGCAGTGAGAGGGAAGAAGACGACGATGAAGAAGACGAGGATGATTATGGTGATGATAAAGGGGGATCCAATGGAGGCAGCGACAGCAGCGATGATGATGATGATGACAACGCCCCTGGTTCTGGTGGTACAGGCGGCAACACATCCAGGAGGACTAGCACTTCTGCCACACCTGCCAGCAGCAGCAATTCATTGAGTAGCAGGAGCACACTACAGATGTTGATTGACAAAACTTGCTGGAAAGACAAGGATTTGCCGAAGTCAAAGAAAAATGACGAAGCATAGTCTCAGGGCAGCATTGATATGTTCAAGCTCTGCAACTTGAAGCCAGCTTTGCCAACCACCTTTCCCGTGCCAGATTTTAGCGACCAGAATATGTGTGAGAAGGTCAACTTTGCCATTGACAAGAGCCTCTTCTTATCAAGTGATGCTGAAAAGAATCAAATTGACATGGAGGAAGCAGGAAAGGGTCTTGACTGGGTTCATTCAAAGGAAAAATACAAGGAATATTTGAAGCAGCTTCCAGACCTAAGCTCCAGCAAGAGCAAGGGAGCATCCATGGCAAACCCTCACGTGGTCCAGAAGCGTAAAGCAGTTTCAATGAAGAAGAATCTGCAGTTGCCTCAAACCAAGGAGAAGATGGTGAGTGCAGATGCTGAAGTAAATATGGTCAAGGAAGCTGTGCTTCAAACTGATATGCCAACTGTAGTGAGCAGAGAGCCAACCACCATCACAGGAGTTCAACAGATCAAGGGGAAGACTCCCCTTTCAACAGTCCCACCAAAACCACCTAAGCAGCAAAAGATTGTCAAGTTTGCCAGGGGCACAAAGGGGGAACATGTCACAAAAGGTTTGGGGTTCAGAGACGAGAGAGAACTGCGTGCCGCAGCCATTGATGCATGGGTGCCAAGTTCCGCTAGGTTGCTGCCAACTCAGACTGGAAAGATGCCAACTACAGATACCAGTGTGCCAACTGATGTGTCAGTTAGCAGCGTGGTCACAGTCAAAACCACCACAGCTGCTCAGGAAGGCACCACTGCAACTGCAAGCCCCAAGGTGCCTACTCATAGAGATGCTTCAATGCCAAACACAACAGGAGGTGATCCTACTACCGAAGTGCCATCCCCAAGAGCTAGCACACAGTAGCCAAGCAAGCCTGCATCACCAAGAGCTGACTTTCAGCAACCATTAACACAAGAGGAGGTGTTCAACATTATAAGTAGGTGCAAGCCTCCAAGGCCGCCAACTACAACACTATTGCGAACCAAGTCAGTGAACGATGCACCCGTGTTTGTGCTGCAAGGAGATGCCCTGGTCCTTGAACCCATACGAAGATCAAAGTCTTATCATGGTGACGGGTTCTACGATGCACCATCTTTTGACCTCGACATAGATGGTGATGCTCCAGCACCTGCTCCAGCAGCAGAAACAGTGGAAGCCGGTGTGATTTTGTATTGACGAGTGTGAGTTGGACCCAGCAGCTGTGAATGAAGGATGCGCTGCTGCTGATGCTGGCAAGGCAATAGCTCAAGAGCTAGATGTTGGATCACCAGAGAATTGCCACACCCCGATATGCGTAGAACCAGAAGTTGGCACGATCAGTTCTTCGGGACCACCTATTGCACGAAGACAGAGGAGGGTAATAAGGCCCATAGCATCTCAAAGGTCTCCATTCATTGACTACAATAACAAGAAGACTTTCAGCTCCAATGAGGCAGTGGACAAGCTTTATGCTGCCCTCTTGTATTGGGTCAGGCATCATGAAGGAGCAAATGATGAAGCTACCAGGTAAACTAACTCCCCACAGCCTACATACATATCTTTTTCAGTTGCACAGGACCAGCCACTTAGTTGCACAAAAAGCATAGCATGTTGCACAGAACAGGGCTTTTAGTTGCACACTGTTCTGTTTTCAATTTCATGCACATTTTTTTTGCTGCTGTGACCCTTCGAGCTAACTTGTCTTTTTATTGCTTTCAAAAAAAAATTCAGCCCTGAGATAATCAGGTTTGGTGCTTTCTACATTTCTTTAAAGGAGTTAGTTGATTCGATGAAGCCGGTTCAATGGCTGTCAAAAATTGTTATTGAGACTGGAATCTTACACATCATGGATAACTTACCAGAAGGGTCAAAGAAGGTTGTTATGCCACTGAGGTTTTCTGTAAGTTTTTCCAAAACCTTCTTTACCCTCATCTTTGTTCTGTAGCACTTTTTTGTTGACCAATTGAGGGAGGCCTTTCATCTACTAAGGAGTTTGAGGCATGCTTTATAATCTCTGCAGATGAATTTACAGCAAGGGATCCACAACGTGAATGAGATAAGCAAGAAGTTTGATTACAAGAACCATCTCAACAAGAAAGACTTGGTGAGTGCTGTGCCCACATGATCCATCTCTTTTAGTTGGCACCCACAGCATGTTCAGTTGCACATGACACATCTGTTAGTTGGCACATACTTGTTGCAACCTGTTTTTAACTTGACCAAGTCTTTTACTGTTTTTCTTAGCTACAGCCTGTATCTGTGTCTGAAATCATTCACGCTTGCAGGTCATGCTGCCAGTGCTCGAGTGCGCTGATGTAACCGATAAGGAGGGAGGGAGGCATTATTGGGTCTTCAATGTCAACTTGAGGGACGAACGCTTCGAAGTTCTTGACTCAAACAGGACGCTGGACAACATTGAGCTGATGACCATTGCCTCTACCATCGCGGGGGCAGTACGCCAGCTATGGAGGAAGCATTACCCAAAGTTCAGCATCGAGCACTTCCAGATTATTGACATTGACGTACCGAAGCAGCTCGGCAAGTAAGACAATAAGCATGGCATTGTTCTCAATTTCTTACCATCATTTTGTAGTTTTTAAATTTTTCTACATGTGCAATCTTTAGTTTTTTAAGACACAGTACTAGTCTGCAATCTGTTTATCATTTTTATGAGTTTCTAATGGATTATCTAGCCAGTTGCAGTGTGGCACATAAGTAGTTACACGCTGGCACATAAGCAGTTGCACAGTAGAACATAAGCAGTTGCATAGTAGAACATAAGCAGTTGCACAGAGTGCATTATCTTTATTGGTTTTAATTTTATGTGACAAATTTTATTTTTTGCCCATCGCAGTAATGAGTGTGGGCTGTTCGCACTGCTTAACGCCACCGAATGGAACGGTAGCCAACTGCCCAACTACGAACCCAAGGAAGTACTCAACACCAGGAAGAAGCTGGCATATGATTGGGTCACCAGCGTGCACAACACCGCCCCATGGAGGAAGTTGCTGAGATACGACAAGGACTAGGTCAGTACTCTTTTTCTTTCTCTGCTCCATGGAGGAAGTTGCTGGTTTGCACAATTTTTAAGCAGATTTTGTAGTTGCACACTAGTAGTAATTCTGTTTGCAACTCAATATCACCACTTTTGTTGATACATTAGGAGCACTGGACATACAATTGTTCAACAACTAAATATTTAACCAGTTGCCAACAAAGACACAAATAGCAACCTTTTTTACACAGTGCATGAACTAATTCAAGGAGCATAAATTAGATAAAGAGAAATCATAGATGCTGAATGTGTCCACTTGGTCCCAACATTGCTAAAAAACATCATTCTTTTCCTTATTTGTCCCAAAGTTACAAACGATGAAACAGAATCACAGTAGCCTGAGTGGACACACACCAGCAGTGTGCTCTGTAGATTGGCACTGCCTGCATTTGTTTTTCTTCTTTGGGTGTAGCTCCAGCGCCGATTTGTACCGTCGACTCTTTGCCCTACCCTTTGTAGTAGACCTTGGAGGATCCCTGGGCACAAAATCATCAGAAGCTTGTGCAGGGGATGCAGCCTCCAACGGGGCAGTAGGACCATCACGATCACCTGTGTAATAATCATATAAAAAGTGTAGTTTTTTTCTTGTGCAACCAACACTGATGTTCTCTGCAACCACACAGCCCATGCTGTGCAACTAACTGGTTGCTATGTGCAAGTTAAGTTGAAAAAACACCTGTAGTAGCACGGCCCGTCATGGTACTTGGATTGTAATCGCCTATGGGCAGAACAGGAAAAACAAGTTAGATTTTTAGCTCGATCCTCAAACTAACACATCGTACGCAACTAGGCAGCATGTTCTGTGCAATTGGGCACTATGATATGTGCAACTGAAGTCACACACCCTAGTTTTGTTGGGAGTCGGGGAAGGTATTTACCTGGGTGATGAGCCCCCTGAGTCCTGCCTGTAGGTCCATTGGGAGTAGCACGCATGGCACTGCTAGTTGGGCCAGGCGGGGGAGGAGGTCTTTGAGGGTTGGCATCACCTATAGCCAGAACAGGACAAACAAGTTAGTTGTGTTATCTTTGATGCTCGAACTAACACAGCGTGCGCAACTAGGTAGCCTGTTCTGTGCAACTGAGCACCATGATGTGTGCAACTGGAGTTACAGACCTAGTTTGATGGGGAGTTGGGGCAGGTAATTACCTGAACGATGAGCCCCCTGAGTGCTGCCTGTAGGGCCATTAGGAGGAGCACGCGAGGGAGGAGGTGGCGGAGGATGCTGTGTACAGGCATGAGGTGGAGGAGGTCCTTGAGGGTTGACATCACCTATATCCAGATCAGGGAAAACAAGTTAGTTGTGTTATCTTGATGCTTGAACTAACACAGTGTGCGCAACTAGGCAGCCTGTTCTGTGCAACTGGCCACCATGATGTGTGCAACTGGGCACAATGATGTGTGCAACTGAAGTTACACACCTAGTTAGATCAGAAGTTGGGGCAGGTAATTACCTGGATGATGAGCCCCCTGATTGCTGCCTGGAGGTGGAGGAGGTCCTCGAGGGTTGCCATCATTTGATGGCCCCGTGGCAGCAGTCGGTTTTTTCTTTTTCTTGGACTTGTTCAGGTGGCTGATCTCGGCACGTGCTGTGCGCATATGCTTGTATACAATAGCTTGTGCTGGATCAGAACCACTCGCAAACTTTGCTAGTTTCTGAAAATCGTATATCATGTTCCTCTTCCTTATCTGCTTCTTTGATTGAGGAGGCATTTCATCCGATTGCTCATAACCAGTCCCTGGCGCACTAGGTACAGCAGTAGGTGTCCACCGTCTTAGCAGGTACCTTTCCTGTATGACATCAACTCCAATATGGGTGAACACCTTGAGGATGTGGCAACAGAGGATGCCGTCCTTGTCCATTTTACAGCACTCACACAAATATGAACCCTCCTCCACCCTTGCCTGCACCAAGTAGTTTCGAGAACCATATTTGGCAACAAATTCCTGGTTTGGTCTGAGCTCAAATATATCAGCACCAACTTGGAATGCATTATAACGTCCAATCAGCTCAAACTCTTCTCTGAACTTGCGGTAAAGGTCCCTAGTATAGGTTTTGTAAGCTTGCTTCTCTATTGGGAAGTTGGACCACAGCTCAATCTCAAGGTGTTCTGTCCTGTAATCATTGCAGCCTTCCTTGGCAAGGATGTGGTTCTGGATTTTTTCATATTGCTTGATGAAGTTCAGCATTGAGTTGTGTGGGTTCACATATCTTTTTAGGACGACGTTGAACCCCTCACTACGCTGCGTAGACTGTAGGAAGGGGAAGAACCTGTGTTTGAAGTAGCACGACACCCAAGTTGACCTGTATTCATACAACTTCTCAAAGTGCGTGTGTGTCATAGCCTCGTACTTCATCATTAACCCAGCCCAATTCTGCACAAACTCGTCTATAGTGAAGCTGAAGTCAACACACTTGTTGAAATCATCAGAGAGTCCTGGATTCCGGCACAACAGCCAACCAACTTTTTCCTGAGCCTTTTTCATGATGTGCCATCGACAACAGCGGTGCACGGTGGTTGGAAAGATGCTCTGTATTGACTGCATCATTGCACCATCCTGATCGGTGATGAAGTTGTCAGGAGGTTTGCCATCATAGCCTCTAGGAATGCTCCAAAGACCCAATCAAAGCTCGATGCCAACTCCTGCCTCACAAACGCGCAACCCAGCATGAAAGATTGGCCATGTCGGTTTATTCCTATGAAGGGCGCGAACGACATATTGTACATGTTGGTCATGTAGGTGGTGTCAAACGATATGCAATCGTGGTACGCCTCCGCATAAGCTTTTCGAGCTAAGCCATCCACCCAAAATATGTTGACAACTCTGTCCTCTTCATCATATTTCACCTTATAGAAGAAGTCTGGATCGGTTTTTTGTATATCCTTGAAGTGCGCAATTGTCTCAATCAGATCACCCTCCTTTGTGTCATCTCTACGGAAACTTGTACACAGATTTGTTATTGCCTTTGGTCCGAATGGCACCATCATCTCAGATCCATAGAACTCTGCCATTAAATGCATCATACGTCCTGCATAATACAAAAAGAAACAATATACATTTTATTAGTCGTACGAATGCACATATCCAGCTGCACAATAACACGATATGAGTTGGCACAGAAGATAGTTACAGGAAATTGACAACCAGCTGCCCCTTTTAAAAAACACTTTTATTTTGCACACAGGACATTATGTAGGCGCACAGTGAAGGTGATCTAGCTGCACAGGAACATTATGTAGTTGCACGGTGAAGGTAATCTAGTTGCACAGTTAAGTCATTTTAGTTGCACACCAGTAACATAACAGTTGCACACTGGACTGCCTAGAGGGAAACTTAATTCTGTAAGGGATATAGAAACACACCTGTAGTCAAGTTGCAGTTATACAAGATGCGCAAAAACTCCTTTTCATCAGGAGAGATGCCTTGGTGGGATCTCAAGTATTTGGACAATGAAGGTTTGTTCACCAGCGGATGATTGTGGTCACGAACAAAATGCATCACCTCCCATCGCCCATCCATTAGCTTCACCAACATTTTCGCTTTGCATTGAGTCTGCTTTATTGTCTCGCATTTTCGTTTCTTCTTTTTCTTACTAGCACCAGCCTCCTCTTCAGCAAAGATTGGAGGTTCATCTTCCATTTCCTCATCAGTGTCAACAGGTCTTGGATCTGGTATAGGGTCCAGGATAGGAGGAGCCTCAGCTCCACCATCATCAGCTTTTGGCTTCTTATACTTGTTGCAGCAAAACTGCTGTTTTACCAATACATTGCCTGTCCGCCTAGAGGTGTTCATCTTGACAGAGAAACCCATCCGTAAGGCGTAGCTGTTGTAGTGATCCTTAGCAATTTGAAGGGTGTCAAACCTCATGCCAACATATGGTTCCATTGGCTGAGAACCAGCCTCATCTTCTCCTTCTTCTCCTTGCACAGCACCGTCAACAGCGCCAGCACCGAGCTCAGTCCTGGTTGGACCAGGAACATTTGCCGCGGTGCCCGTGTCATCAAGAGTATGACTCTCTGACTGCAAAGACACCACTACAGGGACACCACGGGTTGATGACTGCCCTGCCACATTGTCATGGCCCATAGGGTTAGGCCCACGACTTGTCTACGTGTAGTAAACAGAGCGCCAATTTTCTGTCAAATCCCCTTGCGGTATGCTGGGTTGTTGCTGATCCATATCACGAGGAAGCTCATTGAGATCAGGAGGCAACACATTGAGATCAAGCATTTTTTCCCTTTTCAGGCTGCTGCCACACAAGCACTGCATATACAAAACAAGGAAGTGATGTCAAGTTTTAATCATCAAAGAGTGTTTGAAACAACCTAAAAACTTAGTAAATAGGTAGTTGCACACCATTTTATGACAATCTTAGTTCAAAAAGCAACATCTCTATAGCAGAATCTTTTATTTATAACAGGTATGCATTTTTTGTTTGCACAACCTTGTTATGTTAGTTGCACAGTTTGCAGTAAATAGTTGGCAAGAACATGACTTTTTTTGGTACAGAGTTTCTCTGACTTTTCCCTCTGTTTGTTCCAATGATGTGCAGGTTTTCTGTTGGCAAGCAGCTGATCTAGATTTTTCTGCACATAATTTGGACATAATTTGATGCCACAATTGAGACGGTGAAATCCAGGTGAAAGAAGAAAGAAGAATTGGATGACAGATTATAGATATATGTTTCCATCACTGTTTCTGTTTCTACTTCTAGTATATTGAACATATTTCTTACACTATAGCTTTGCAGTAGGTTTGGCACCAGAATATATGTGTGGGACAAGATTATATGCGTGACTACTTTAATATTTGGTTTGTGGTTTCGTTTGCTATGTACAAAAGTTTCTTGTGTTTTTGCTGTCGTACTACAAATTTTTGGTTTTGGCTAGAATAGATGTCTCAGTTGGCCAGGATGCATTTTTTCAGTTGGCCAGCATGCATGTTCAGTTGGCTATAATAGATGTTCTATTTGGCGAGGATGCATATTCAGTTGGCCAGCATGCATGTTCAGTTGGCCAGGATACATGTTTTTATTGCACATATACTCCAGCTTTTCTATAGTGTTCACTCAAAATACATGTTCAGGATACATGTTTAGTTTTGCCTAGCATGCATGCTGAGTTGACAGAATACAGGTTCAATTGGTTGGGATGCATGTTCAGTTGCACACTTATGCATTTTCCGTTGGCTACAATGCATGTTTAGGTTTTTGGCTAGAACCATGTTTCAGTTGGCCACTGAACTTGCTTTAGTTGGTTTCTTTAACACATCTAGGTGGGGGAAACTTGGCTGGCATGCATGTTAGAAAAATGTTCAGTAAAGTTGGTCTCAAACCATGTTTGGTGTGCAACTAAACCTAATGACTTGTGTTTAGTTGCACAAACCAGGAAACCGTAGGCCTCTATCCATGATTAGTTGCACAGCAATTCATGGTACTTATTTTCAGTTGCAGATATGACACTCATGGGGGGAGGGTGGTGTTATTGGAGGGGTTATTTGCCAGGTCCACCTCTTTTTGAAGCAGCTTCTCCATGGATTTCTGCTAGATCCATGGAGGAAGGGGGGAAGCAGCTTCTACAGAGGGTTGACATATGCAGTAGAAGAAGGGGGGGGAGTGAAGAGGGGCAGAGGGAGGGAAATTACCTGCCCTGATGTTGCTGCCTGGTATGGATCTGACCACCCTGCCCTTAGATCTTTTCTGAAGCAAGTTCTTCTTCTACTTTGGGGCTGCAATGGCTGCTATGTAGGAGGAGGAAGAAGGGCCTTGGATCCCTTCTTTTGTGGAGAGGAAGAAGGAACCGTGGTGGCGTGGGGGCGAGCGGGCGTGGGAGGGCTGGGTAGGTACAGCTGGCCACGTGGGGGAGGACTTTTCTTCTCGTTCTGTTTGCGCGTACCGCGAGCAGCCGCTCGATCGCGCGGGTTGGTGCTCACTTTCCTTTTCTGAAGCGCGGAACCGCGGGGCACAGGTACTTACCTTTTCAGGCCGGCCGCTCCATCACACTAGTGGGCAGTCGGCCACCCGCTAGACGCGTCCAACAATTAGATGATAAGCTGTTTAAAGAGATAAGGTTAAGGAGAAGCGGTAGTGTGGGCCACAATAACACGTCGTGTTGCAGGCCGATTGGCGGTGGGTTGTTCATCTTCTACCTCACAACATACACAATGTCTTCTCTGCATCGTCCACTCCACATGCTTCGCCGGCGGCCGTGGTGTATGCTAGTGATGCCATGGGCAGCTGCATCATCTCTATCTCCAGCGAGGTCTTGACTCGACCTCACGGGAGACACATAAGCTAGTGCATCACCCCCGTCTCAGCCTACACGTCGCGGCTTTCACGAGGAATTGACTTATCCAAATCTTATTTTCAAGTAGCTGATAAATAGCTGAATTATACTCCCTTCGTTCACAAATATAAGATGTTTTAGATATTTTAATATAGACTACATATGAAATAAAATGAGTGAACAAATACATCAAAACATGTTTATATACATTTGATTCACAGAAAAGTTAAAACATCTTATACTTGTGAACCGAGGGAGTACAATAATTGGACTCAGCCACACAAATGTTTTCTTTACCCCCGATGATCCACTTGTGAGAGAACCCCCTATCTCTAAGGGCATCTTCAACTGTGACCCAAAAATTTGCTCCGGCATCCGTCCACGGACATTGATGTGAAAGTCAGCCATCCAAAGATGTCCGCATACATTTCAAACAGTTTTTCAACAAACCGGATGAAATTCATGCAAACACAGCGAATTTCATACAAAGAGGACGAAAACATTTACATTTTGGACATAATTTAACTAAAAAGGGTAAAAATATGTGCACGTCCGGCTGCGCGGAGCTCCATTCCCATGACACATATACACTACACTAGTCTACGGCCGGCCGCGTTGTATCCTTTTGTCTTCCCCATGTCTGACAACCCGCTCATCGGACTGCCGGGAGCACCGGAGGTATACTCTTCCCCCATATCTTCCCTATGTCTGGTTGCGCTGCTCATCGGAGTGGCAAAGGGGGTGCAAGAGGGCTCCTTCGCTTCCCTAAAGCCGAGGCGGAGGTCGACGATGGTTTATGTTGAACCGGGCAAGTCACCGGCTATGCACGTCGGCGGCGCGCCGGCGGTGGCCTTCCTGGGACCCAAGCGGCGGCGGCTTCCCAGGTTCTACTTTGCCTCGATGTTGTCGATCGACGCGGACGTGCTGGCCACCGACTCGTCGATCTCCGCATAGCCGGCTTCTTTCTCCGCCGACCGGACACGGTTCCACCAACATTGATGGCGGATGGCACGACGTCGGGCCTCGTTCATGGCAGCCACGATGCCCATTCCGCCGTGCTCCCCTGCCTGCCTGCCTGGAGCAACTCGCAACTCCTCCGCGAGCTGGCTTGGAGCGGCGAGTTGCTGAACCACGCCGACTTGGAGTGGCAACTTGCTCTGTCGGGCTAAGCAAGGGAGGTGAAGCAGCTAGTTGCCTGGCTCGTATCCGGCGGGCCACCCAGCCGGCTTTTATGCCGGACAACTGCTCTTCCTGTTCGCTGGATGCCATGGACGGTGTAGAGAAAATGGTGCAAATATAAGATGGGAAGCGGAGTTATTGTGCAATTCTTGCCCGGCGTCTGGCATCGTTTAAATACCGGCTGACGGGAGGAGCTTACCTGACGTTGTGTTTAATGTCGACCCGCTCGTGAACGAACGTCTGACCGGAGTAGGTTTCTCGGCGCAGGCGCGGGTTTGAATGCGACGAGGAGGCGTGTTCAGCAAGGAGTGCAGCGGGCGGCGACCTTGGCCAGCGTGTCGCTTCAATGCCGGAGTCAGTGAGAGGTTGCGTCAGCTTTGGGCCGGAATGTGGGCAGCTGGCGCCGGGCGGGAACGCGCGCGGGCAAGGGAGGAGGGTTTTGGGTGGGCCAGGGTGATCACAAGCGGGCGTGGTTGATGTCCATACGCCCGCAAAGGCCCCCTAGCTTGTCTCTGGCTTGCGAGAGAAAATACGTCCGGACTATTGAGCGGACCGATACAGACACGCGTTGGATGACACAACACGTCTAGACCACACGGTCCAGACGGATGCGGGCGATTTGAGGGTCGGGGTTGGAGATGCCTTGATAACCGATAAGCATTGACAACATAAACAGTGTGATGGTTTTTTGATAGAAAAGAGAGCAAGCTCACGGCCCAACCAAAACAAAGAATATGAAAAAGAATTGTTGTCATGGGTACTCATGGCGATCAACCAAACAAGCTGAATTCGATGTTTCAGGTTAAGGTAATATAAGGTCAGAGATTTGGTTAATGGTGTCGACCCGATAGGGTTTAGTGGGATGGCCTTATCCGGCCGTTGTGCCGCCAACTTGACGGTAGCGGAATCAAGAAAGCTGTGGTCTTAGAGGTTCAAATATACTTCCTCCATTTTAAAATAAGTGTCTTGACTTTGTACTAGCTCTAGCATCAAAATCGACTGTGTTTGTAGATATTTTCAGACGAAGCTCCAACTTATTAGCAACCAATCTTATCCCCCCAGCACACAAGTACATGGCACGATCCACCTCTTCGCCGGGAAGCAGATTACCAGCGCCAGAGGCGCGAAAAACACCGATCTGAACAAGCTCTGACTGAATGGTCAGCTTGACGGTGTACAAATTGCTGTCGAACGCCCTGTTTTTGCTATGTTCAGGAAAACAGGGGTACCATTATCATGTTTGAATTGCATGCCTTCTTCATTATTTTCTTCTAAGATAGTGCTGATTTCAGTGCAATGTGTGTCAAAAGGAAAAACACAGGATACGATTTAATTTGATGTGTGACGCCAATGCTGGTACACGTATGCCCAGAGGTCCGTCAGTTACTTCAGCGATTAGTTATTTCACAACAATTGGGCTGAGCACCATGCATTGTCTCAATACCCGATGATCAACCTCAGATACCCTATAACTTAAAACTGACGCAAACCCTCCCTTAGACCCCTAATTTCTTGGTCATGTTTTTCTTCTCGGTGTTTGATTTGTAATCTCTGTCGCTTTTTCCATCTCTGTGTTTCCTTTGTAATCTCTGTAGATTAAGCGACAAATAAGGACAGGTTTTGAAAAGAACAATAGAGCAAGTTCATAACCCAGCGAAAAGAACAACGAAAACCAAGAACAACGTGAAAGCAAATTCTTACATATCACGCGTAGTGTAAAGTGCAAACTCAAGGCAATCAAATTGTAGACATGACCAATAGCCTAACTACACAGGTATCAAATTCTTTCTCACGACGATGACACGACGACCGAGGCAACTATCATAAACTGGACCCTTGCTTAATATACTATGGAGTATGGAGTATAAACAGAAATTCAGCACACCAATAACCTAATTAACTACAAAATTCGACCTTCGAACAGAAAACAAAGCTATATCGCGATCAGCATTATACAACCCACGCTATAATATATGTAGTCCGACAGATTACCCTACTAAGTATACGTACCACATGCATGCATGCATGCACAAGAAAATTTCACTCAGCCGCTCGTCGACGGAGCCGGCACGTCCATGATCCTCCTCGTCGCCGGAGCAGCGCCGCTGGACAATAATCTCCTCTTTATCGCTGCCAAACTCAGGCCCCTGCGCGCCGCGAAGTTCCGGCACGCCTGCCCGAGGTCCTTGCACGAGTAGTCCTCCGCGATCTCCATGAGCTCGTCCACGGTGGAGTCCTTGATGAAGTCGCCCAGCCTGCACGCGCACATCAGCTTCAGCCTCTCGATGAGGTAGTAGTCGGCCGCCTCGAACAGCCGCAGCGTCAGGTCGTACGACCCCCTCCCCTTGGCGGCCTCGGGGGGCAGCTCGTCGGTGTAGATGAAGTGGAGCACGCCCCGGAACGCCTCCGCGGTGACAATGCCGCCGCCGACCTCGAGGACGTCCTTGCCCGCCTCGCGGCCGTGGCCGTAGAGGAGGCTCTCGAACCACGCCGACTGCGCGGCCACCACCATCCGGTGCGCCTCGAAGATCTCGCCGTCCACGTCGAAGCGCACGTCGAAGGGGGCCTTCCCGCCGGCGAGGAACCTGAGGGCGTTCTCCCCGTGGTTGGACGGCGGCGGCGGCGGCATCTGGACGAGGCCCGGGCGGTTGATCGCGAGGCTCCTCCTCCGCGCCAGGTGGATCGTGACGGTGCAGCGCACGGTGATGGAGTCGGCGTGGATGGCGCCGAGCGCCGCGCTCTCGAGCTGCTCCCGGGTGATGTAGCGGCGGATGCCCCAGCTGTTGCAGAAGGTGTCGTACTTGCAGGCGCGATCTGAGCGGCGCGTGTGGCGGACGTCGCCGTTGGGGCCGAGGAGCTGGAAGGTGAACTCGGCGCGCACGGGGCGGAACTGCGGCTTGTAGAGCGTCTGCGCGTAGAAGGCGACCCACGCGCCGTCGGCCGTGCTGTAGCCGTCCGGGTAGAAGCGGATGTACCAGCGGCGGCCGTCGACGGAGAAGTACTGCGACAGGATCGACTTGCCCACGCCCATGCCCTTGGTGCGGCTGTACTCGCGGATCGTGAACTCGTGGGTGCCGGACACCTTGGGCACCTCGCTGATGGACCCCGTCACCGCCGTGGTGTCGCCGCCGTCGGCGACGGAAGGGCCGACGCCCATGTCGAACGGATCTGTCTAGGGTTTAGAAAAGGCTGTTGAGGTTTTGATCAGATTAGATTAGGAGGTTGTTAACTAAGGGTTGAGTATATAAGAGGGCCCAGGTGATTAATCTAATTCGGGCGGGTCTCTAACCCGTACTACGCAATAATTACGTTACAACTTTTTTTTAGGGATAATCACGTTACAACTTCGCTTGCATTATTCCTGGATTTATTTCAGGATTTCCGGCGATGTGTTTTCAGTGGGAGGAGACGTTCCCGTCGACGACGAGGCGCCTATGGTGACTTCATAAATCTCAAGATGATATGCCGGCTCAGTCTCTGGAGGTGCTCATAGGGGTAGGGTGTACGTGTGTGCGTTCATAGGGGTGAGTGTATGCGCGTATATATGAGCGCTTGTGTCTGTACCGATGCTAAAAAAAAAACTTCGCTTGCATGAGTTCGGTTGGTTTCCTACGTATAAATCAGGAGTCGTGCATGCAACCGCCGTGTATGTAGCTGTTTTTCCAGTTTAATTAAATAAAAAATGAGAAAAAATAAAAATTTATTAAAAGCTTAGTATATCACATGCATCAAGTCTTTACTTTTTTCCCTCAAAACAAAGTCTTTACTTTTTTGTGTGTGCATCAAGTCTTTACGGGAATTATTATTTTTTAATTAAATTCTTTACGTGAATCTCCCTAAAAAAAGTGTTTACGTGACTGATCCCTCTACGATCACGGGCACGGCGACGCCGACCGTGCATGGTGCTGGTGCATCATGCAAGTACGAAACGGTAAGGTCGCCGCCGATCCTGCACTCGCCCGGTGGCAAATTTTTGTGTTTTGATCCTTTTTTAAACTTATTCGAGATATGATCCTAGTTAAAAAAAATTCAAGATCTGACCTTTTTGCTACCGCCAAGGTTCATGGCGGTAGGGTGTAACAGCCTACCCCCAGGGACCTTGGCGGTAGGAAACATCCCTACCGCCAAACAGACTGGCGGTAGCCTGTACAACCCAATCGTCGAGGTGCTCGGCGGTAGACACGAGCACACACTATGTTCAATACTTAGGGGGATTTTGCGGTAGGGCATGCAACCCTACTGCCAGGGACCTTGGCGGTAGGCTGTTATACCCTACCGCCATGGACCCTGTCGATAGCAAAAAGGTCAGATCTTGAAAAAATTTCAAACTAGAGTCAGATCTCGAGTAGGTGAAAAGGGTCAAAACACAAAATTTGTCCTCTCCCGGTAAGCAGTCCAGTTCCAGCTGTTGTCCTGCGCCATCGTCTCCAACGAGAACCCTGGCCTTCACCTCCGTCCGCCATGTGGGCCAAGAGCATGCGTGCTATACGGTGCCTGTGTTCTATAGCTAATAACGTCCTCATGGCACAGCCACATCGATAGCATGATCTGAGCCTGCGTTGTTGGCCGCATGCATCATGCATGCACTCCAATGGCATCGTTGCCCGCGGTCCCATCCCATCACCAACAGCCTCCTCCACCTCGCCGCCGTGCTCACGTCGTTGTAAACATCTTCTATACGCCGGCGTGTTTGCTGCCACGGTGCTGGTCCGAGGGCTCGTTGCAGTAATTGCCCATGATGTTACTCAAGCCTATCCGCAGTCCAAATTATGTTGTTCTACGCTCCGCGGTTCAAATTCTACAAGTTTTTTTTTGTGCCTAGCTCATGATGCTCCATGCATACTCTCATTGTCGGTGCTCTCGTTGCTGTACGCTCCCTTGTTAGCCGACCCATTGGCCGCCGCCGATTACTCGCCGACACTTGCCCTGCGCATGAGGAAGCAAATTCCCTGAACATGAAGGTGTGTGTATAGAGGCATTTTCAAATCTTAAAAAAATGTTCCTTTTTCTTAAAAGATGTTCCGAATTTCAAATATTTGTTTGTGGTCTGAAACAACAGAGTTTTATTTTATTTCAACTTTTCAAAAATAATTCTAAATCTTCAAAACTTATTCAGATTTTAAGTTTTGTTTGAACATTTCAGAAAATGTTCCTATTTTCACAATCAGAAATTTAGAAAATGTTCCCAAATTTGGAAAAATGTTTTTGTATTCAAATTGTGTTCGAATTTCAAAATTATTCATGCTTTCGATTGTTATTCACATATCCAAAAATAATTTATGTTTTTCAATTTTTGTTGTTGTCTTAAAAAAAATTCTTGACTCAAATTATGGTCAATAATTGAAACAATGTTCGCGTTTTCCAAAAAAATTCAAAGATTAAGAAATGTTCCCGTTTCAAAAAGAAATGTTCGTGTTTCAAAATTTGAAAAAATATCCCTATATTTTTCTTAAATTGATCAAATATTAAAAAATGTTCAAGTTTTCAAAAAAGTGTTTGAGACATTTAGAAAACTATTTTATTTTTCAAAACTATCTGATTTGTTAAAAAATTATTCACAATTCTGAAAATGGTTTGTGTTTCAAAAAATATGCACTTTGTTCCAATATAAAAGTTTAATTTTGAAGTTTCAAAAAATGTCTCAGATCTTTCACTTTTGATTGTTCTTAACGATTCGCGCTGCCTATCAGCCACCAAACCTCATAAGCTTAGTACCTAGCCACATGCACTGACAACCAGGAGGTTGTTTTGGGATTTTTCACTGTGCGGTCTACAAATGGGCCGGCCCAGTCGTTGGGTGCCCTGCACGAAGGAGCGTTAGTTGTCGTAGTGAGACCTCTTTAGTGTGAAAAATAGACGACATTAGACGAATGCAGTGGTCTAGCCCACTTTGGCGATGTTGGTACCTTAGACGGTGATATATATTATTGGTTTTTCTCTTCGGTTTTCCAGTTGGTTTTCTCCAGTAAACCAGCTGTTGGACTTTTTACGTTGTTAGATATATAAAAAATATTCAGACTATGTTTACAAGTATTTAGTGTATAGCAAAGACATTTTACCATATACTAAAAATGTGCCAACATACATTGAATAATATTTACTTTGTATGAGAAAAGTTTCACCATAGCAATTTTATTCTGTAGAAACATATTCTAAAAGCGGAAAGGGAAAATTGCAAGAAAAAACAAAGCCAAAAGAAATTTTACAAAATATCAACTAAACCTATAATAAAAACCAAAATTTTAACAAATAAAAAAAAAGATAAACCAAACCAGAATAGCGAAGGGAAATCCAAAAAAGAAAAATCAAACAAATATCGAAAAGAAATGCTGCAGGAGCGCATCGCATCGGAGGAAAAAGCGGGTACGCCCCGACTGGGCTGGTCCAATTTTCCTTGATGGGCCTTGTCGATGCTAGCCCATAAGACTTGCGCGAAGGCCGATGCCACGAGCTGGACTGGACTTAATCGGGGGCGACAGTGGGCACAGCGGCGCCCGCACGTCCTCATCCGGCAGCGTGCGTATGCACACTCCACGCTTTTCGGGAACACCGTGTATACACGCCAGAAAATCCCAGAAATTTCGGTACGAGTCCTGACGTATAGGTTTTGCCTAGTTAATTAGCTTTGCTGTTAGAAAGAGTCCTAGTTAATTATAGAGGAAAGGTCGCGTATGAGTTTGGTATAGATTCGATTTGGATGACACGGGATCGGCCGGTGACTCCATTGGAATCCAGTCCGGCTGCACCTCCAGCTGTGCGACCGTGCGCTATTAAAAGGCGAGGAGGGCACAGCCGTGTCTCGGGGGGAGTTAGAACACGATGGACGAGGGCTGCTAGAGAAGATTAACCCCTTTTTGATCTAATCTTGCGCAGATTCCACTGCCTTGGTTTCTTGCATAGGAGTATATATGGCTTTTTTTTTGCGACTTATAGGAGTATATATGGCTTGATACGAAGTGTTCGTTGGGTTACATCTACTTCGTGTACACTTATTGCAACTTCTGTTCATTGTCCTTTCACCAAGTACTGTGAAAGCCTGCTGGGCTGCTAACGCGTGCAAGTTTAGATTCTCGCTATCTTGTGCTTCATCAAGAAATCCATGAAGAACTTTTCAGCGACGGCCCGGCAACAGAGGGGAAGAGAAAAGTACTTCAATAAATTAGGTATGTGTTCCCTTCCGATCCTTATTTTCTGGAACTTATGTGATAGGCAACACTTAACCGATATTTGTGCATTGTCTAAGAACCGACAAAAGAATACGCAAGGCTAAATTGATATGCATGTAGGTAGTAACCTACGACCAAGAAACCAAACAAAAATGGATACAATATATGGATGGATGAGTAAAACTTGTGTATTGTGTTTGAGGTGACACAAGCCCCAACATAATTGGCCAGCAAACTTCTGTCTTTTACAATGGTTTTTCTATGTCCTGTCTATGCAGATTCCCAAATGAAGCTTCCACACAGGAGGCTTCAATCTTTAGGCCTTGATCACAAGGAGTTTCTTCCTGTCCGTGCACATGCAACTAAGATCATCCTCAAAGCAGCAAAGTCTGTTGTATTTCTTTCATCATATATTGGTAACGTCACACGCTCTTGTTTTCTTTTTCTAAACATGTCTGATATTTGCTAACGCATGTGGAAGTGCAAATGCAGATAATAAGTTGTTGAGACAGTGTTCTGGCTTCCTGATCGAATGGGATGAGAATAGTAAAGATGCGGTGGTTTTGACATCCACACATCTTATCTGTTGTGAGGATTCCTTGAATGAGTGGTCAGGCGAACATAAGTATGCACCTGACGCAGAGGTTTTTTATGCATACCAAGCTTTTTTAGGAGAGCAATTCATTTGTATTAATTGTTGTGAAATGAGTTAATAGTTGAATGGTTCTAGTTTGTGAAATGAAACTCTTATCTTGCAGTATATTTTTGTGTGATAAGTATTCCATGCCTAATATATCACTTGTTCAGTCTGTCTAGATCAGATGAATGCCTCTACTTCTGTAGACTTTTAGTTGTGTATTTAGTAGGCCACATTGAGAAATAAAAATAAAACAACTTTCTCAAGAAGACATAATGCTATATCTTTTGCAACTGCCCTTCCAGGTCTATATTCAGTTGGCGGATGATAGAATCAAGGCCCAATTATTGTATTACCATAAGCACTATGGTTTTGCTCTGATTCGTGTAACTATGGGTCGACCTGCCGAGCTGGCTCACTTTGGAAATGAAGTTAACTTGGCGCAACTTCTCTATGTTCTCGGGAGAGATGAAAACTTCAATATACAACTAAGCAATGGCAGAGTCCAGTATGAAGGCCTAACCATATATGAATATCACCATCACATACACATCGAAGCTGTAGTCCGTGAGGTATACATAATATTCTGTCGTGAGATCAAATTATGCATGTTTTTTTTTTCATTTTAAGTTGCATGCCTTCATAGATTCTAGGTTAATAGTACGAATCTTGCATTTTGATATTGACCACACAAATGTTGTAGTGCACACTTGGAGGGCCAGTCATAGATGAAAATGGCAATGTTATGGGAATGGCAAGTCTTTCTGCAAACATGGGTTTCATACCCTCTTCAGTCTTGCTCAAGTGCTTGCATCTCTGGAGGGTACATGGGTAAGTTTCCATTCATTCATTTTTTATAATGATTCTCAATCCTTTTTGAAGGGATTTCTTCTACTGTTTTATGGCGTCGTTCCATTGCAATACATTTTTAAGGAATCTATTTGACCCCTGAAATGACAACCACTTGAACTTGTCAGGTGTTTATGTGAGATGGGAAACAGTTGAGATATGAGTTGGTATACCGTAGAAGGGTTTTGTGTAGCGGCTTTTCATCTTTTGTATGGTTGGCTTGCTATTTCACTGGGACAGGGGTACGACATTTTTGTTGTTGCTAAAAATGACCCTTTTTGGAATCATGGCAAGCATCAATAAAGTATGATTTGTTCCAATGTAATGCAACAATGCAAAGATCAATCTCAACTGAACTATTCAAACCAGACATTCTAGACCCTAAGCCCAATCGAAGGTGGATTTGGTCCAACATGGCGCTCATTGGCAGTTGTTCTTCTGTGTGGCGTCCATGTGGACTTGGTCTTAATGTATATCTCAGATGGCGGCTTGCCAACAACGAGGCAGGCAAAGGGATGAATCTCCATGTCGCACAAAAATTCGTTTGAGGTCACCAAGGTTTTAAAGATTGAGAGTGAAGGGACCTTACTGTGTTAGCTGCCAAAAGCAAGCTAGGATGAAATTGTGTCATGCCATCACCTATTTTGTCAAAACCGATGCAAAATAACATCTGAATTGGCTATAGAAATTGAGGGATAGCATTTCCAATTTATAAGTTCAAGGTTTAGAATGAAATCTTTTATAAAAACATAGATGCCACTTGAATTTTTTTTGCCTTATTTAATATTATGTGTTTTAGACTAGTTTGGTAGGCATGTAATTTTGTTTGTAACTTTTAACCACTCTATCTAAAAGTGCAAAAACGTCTTACATTGTGGGACGGAGGGAGTACTTACTTATATGAAATCTAACAAATACTTATTTCTAGATGCATCCCTCGGATTCAGCTTGGAATGAAGTTTTCACCCATTATCTTCCAAAACCTCATTTATATTGAGAAGATCTCTCGCGAGTGTAATACTGAGAGAGGTCTTATTGTCGAAGAGGTATTTATTCTCTATAGATACTTATTCTTGGAACCATGTCTCATTTCTGCATCTAGTTTTATTCTAAATTGAATTGTAGGTGGCAAGAGGATCAGTTGTTGAGAAACTTGATATGAGAAATGGTGATATTATTTTATCGGTGAATGGAGAATGTGTTTCCACTACAGTTGAGGTTGGCGCATCATAGTTGTCACTTTCCCTATAAATACCATGGAAAGAAATTATTTCATCTCATGTATTTTGTATAGCTCTACACATATTATATCTACCACTTATTACTATTTTTAGCTGGAGCTTATGTTGCTACGCATATGTGAGGACAATTTAGTCAGAGGAAATGGGCTTGGTTCAAATGTGGATATACCGGTAAGTTTGCTCATGTTTAACTATTACATTTTTTCCTTTTTATCTTTATATCTAGGCAAATGACCATTTGTCCCTTGAAAGATTGCGCGAGTCAGGTTTCCTCTTGGACTCTAAAACTAGATAACTGACATATCCCAACTATAAGTCTATAAGTGCCATACAAATATCCATCGGATCCATCCAAAGGTTGGTTTGCTTCGAGGGTGTTGTTGATGTCGCATTATGGCTTAAGTGGCATTGGAAAGTGTCTGGATCCACATGTCCATTTACTGGAATATCTCTTTACTTGTTTCTGCATATATATGTTTTCGCATTGATGGATTCACTCTTATTATTTTAAACAATTAAGTCTTGTCATGTAATTTATTGTCCCATTTGTTCTACTACCCAAGATGTCTTCTCACCGTCCTTGTTGCTCTGGGATCACCGTGCTTCTCCACAGAAATGCCATCACAATAGCTCTTACATCAGCTTTCTAGAATGATGGTGTGAGGGGTTGCTGGCAAAATCTGGTGTAGAGGTTGATCTCGATAATGAGGCCTTGTTGCTGCCAAATCATTGGCCATTGTAGTTTGAGTTGCTCGTACGGTGTGATGTGTTTCCCCTGCCACCGCATATGCCTATCTAGTGCTCCTTTAAATTTGTTGACCTGACAACATATTCTAGAGTGGCTAAGAGAAGAGACAAGATGCGACGAAGAGAGAAAAAAAGATGAAAATGAAGGCTTGTAAAATGACCAATTTTCATTTTATGAATTGTTATTTTGGTGCACATAAACCGGTGTTCTCTCAAGCTCAAGCAACACTCATTTTGATGAATGTATCATATATCTAATTAGAGGGGGATTGTGGGTACGTTCAGAAATACATTTGTTTGCAAAGTGCATCAACAACGATATATGACCTTTTAAATGTGAACAATAGTGATGATATCTAATCTAAATATGTGACTCCATGTTGTAATGGTAGAGGTTTTGTTGTTAAAAACTTTCATAGTTGCTACAGATGCTTTAAATCCGCATTGAAAATTTTGTGATGAAATGACCTCATTTAAAATCTTCCTTGTGGGTATTGTACAATTGCTACAAATCACATTCCAGTTAATTTTAAATAGTGGCACTAACAAGTATTTAATTTTACTATATAGGTTGATGTATTCTATAGAAATAGAGGAAGGAAATGTAACCCCGATAGGATGCGGTTGACAACAATTATGTCTGATGATGTGGAAATCATCGAGGAAGGTATGTATCATTCCTTTTAACTCTGATCTAATCTTTGGTGTGAACTAAAGGAAGACCATATTACTACTACTACATACAGCTCACCTTGTCCATCTAAATCCCCAAACGAAATACACTGAGTTTGCTACAACGAACAATCCAACATCATTCAAAAATACACTTATGTTTGATGCCCCAAAAAATTGTTATGTGAAGTTAAATTGCCATTTGAGAAGTTCTGAATGATTTTTTTTGCCAGACATGACCAAATGTCTCGAGTTTTTTTGTACTATTTAGGTATATATATAGCTTGCCACATAACTCCTTTAGGATCGCTAAGCTTTTAATGGCTTAAAAGTTATCAAAAAATATGAAATAAATAGTGGACCATCTCTCTAATGTAATAAGATGATCCAACGGAGGGATAGTGAAAATATGCATTTATGCGTCCTAGGCAAAAAAACAAGCATTCAGCTCGCATGTGCATTATAGGTGTGTTATTTCAGTATTGTTTCAGGATTTTTGGAAACTTTTACACCGTTGAAAATCTTAACTAGTTCTGTGGCAAGCTATGATAGAAAATCCTACTTGGGTTCGTGAATGGTTTAACGTTTTAGGACCAACATGCCTGATTAGTTTTACTCACTACTTGGGTTCGTGAATGGACATGTTTGTAGGTTGGCATCTGTAGTTGGACGTGGTTCGTACATGAAACTTCATACTAGGTTTCTTATATTCCACATGCAAGGTTAAGGACTCCAACTGATACTTTCTTTACTCAGGAGGCACCCCTTCAGATACAGAGACAAATGGTGATGAAGTTAGTGATAGCTGAACTTTGTTTTGGGAAGAGATATCGATTGTACTTGTCTGCTTTCGGGATGAGTAAGGTTGCACTTGATTAAAAGGACATTTGTTAGCTAATCTTGTAATCTCGTAATCTGAGTGTTGTGTGGACATTTGTTAGCCTATGTTGATCTCACCCTTGAGTAAATCCATACCGCCAACCTGAAACATACAAACTTTGTGAAACCAAGCTATGTTCGTCAAAATATAATTTGTACCCAATGACCACGAAAACCCTTTCAACATAGATGAAATTGTGAATAAATGCCCCAATATGTCCCTTCGTAACAAAACTGAAATACTTACTTAAATCCTCTTTTTTCCTATGCATAAACCTAAATAATCTAGAAACACATGGCTATACCTGAGTGTGTCACTGGTACGCGTCGGTGCTATACAAACGTTTTTAACCCCTTTCCGTGACGGCGTTCGGAACCGTCGCCAAGTGAGTGACTGCGATGGGGGGGGGGGGGGGGGTCCTTCCCACACGACCAAGAAACCGTCGGGGATATGCTCTCCTGGCACACACGCTCGGCCAAATGAGGTCGTGTGCGACCGGCGAGCGCTCAAATACGGTTATAAGTATAGTAGTGCTAAAAAAAATATAATTATACAGGCAAAATCGTTTCTGGTCGTAAGTACATCCCACACAGTCAGTCTCCGCTAAACATTTCCGTTCGTATGTACATCTCACACAGTCGCTCCAAGGAACACATTCCCGTTCGCAGGTACATCACACACAATTTTCTCCGGTAAGTCGTTTGTGATAGCGTTGCCATTGCACACAATATTAATAATTTTATCATTTGCGTTATTAAAAGCATCAAACACGGTGCGTAGAAGAAACTGTGTGGCAAAGGCTGCGCATCACACACAGTTTTTATGTGGTAAACGTTTGCGCAAGGTGGCCTAACGCAAACAGTTTTCAAGAGAATGTCGTGTGTGATTGTGTGTGTAGTGGAGATTGATCACACACGTAGTGGATCCTAGAAACGTGTCTGATCTCCACGTCTATCGCAGACGTTTCGCTTTTGCAAACCGTATGCAGTGTAATCCCTAATTTAAAAATCACATGTTTTGAATTTGAAAGTAGGCAATCACTTATTTCATATTCAACCATGTTTATTACAAATATAGGTTCAACCACGAATGCATAATTTGATGCACAGGTACATATACTGAAGAACTACAGAAGTGCCAAGTAAAGAATGATGAACCACAGTTGTACTAAAGACTGTAAAGAGAGAGACGAAAGAAATTCTGGTTGCTGGAGAAGGTAAAGCGGAATGCCCATATTGTGCCCTCCTCCATGCGTAATGCGCGCATGACTGTAGGCCAACCCCTTGTGATGGCTGCCCGTCCATCCTTCACTGTCTTCACTACGACTTCTCGATGCTCATTGCAGTCTAGATGAAATATTTTAACCTTCATTGCATGTCCACCAATCATGTACTTTGCGAGTTAATCTTGAGTGAACTGCTTCGGGAATCACTGCGAACGTAAAAGATTCAGACATTGTTGTCTAACAACTCATTATGGGCAGTAAAAAGAGAAGGCTGCGAGCTAGGGTTCGAGGGGGGAGGGTGATGTCTACTACGCAATTTTATTCTTGTAGACACGTGCTGGGCCTCCAAGCGCAGAGTTTTGTAGGACAGTAGCAATTTTCTCTCAAGTGGATGACCTAAGGTTTATCAATCCGTAAGAGGTGTAGGATGAAGATGGTCTCTCTCAAACGACCCTGCAACCAAATACAAGAAATCTCTTGTGTCCCCAACACACCCAATACAATGACAAATTGTATAGGTGCACTAGTTCGGCGAAGAGATGGTGATAAAAGTGTAGTAATGATAGTAGATATTGATTTTTGTAATGGTAACAATAAAAAACAGCAAGGTAGCAAGTAACCAAAGTGAGCACAAACAGTATTGCAATGCTTAGAAACAAGGCCTAGGGTCCGTACTTTCGCTAGTGCAACTTGATACGTCCATTTTGCATCATGCTTTTATATCGATATTTATTGCATTATGGGCTGTTATTACACATTATGTCACAATACTTATGCCTATTCTCTCTTATTTCACAAGGTTTACACGAAAAGGGAGAATGCCGACAGCTGGAATTCTGGGCTGGAAAAGGAGCAAATATTAGAGACCTATTCTGCACAACTCCAAAAGTCATGAAACTCCATGAAAGTCAGTTTGGAATATATTAAGAATATTGGGTGAAGAAAGCACCAGAGGGGGGCCACACCCTGTCCACGAGGGTGGGGGGCGCGCCCTACCCCCTGGGCGCGCCCCCTGCCTCGTGGCCCCCCTGGCAGGCCTCCGGTGCCCATCTTTTGCTATATGAAGTCTTTCGCCCTGGAAAAAATCATAAGGAAGCTTTCGGGACGAAGCGCCGCCGTCTCGAGGCGGAACCTGGCGAAACCAATCTAGGGCTCTGGCGGAGCTGTTCTGCCGGGGAAACATCCCTCCGGGAGGGGGAAATCATCACCATCGTCATCACCATCGATCCTCTCATCGGGAGGGGGTCAATCTCCATCAACATCTTCACCAGCACCATCTCCTCTCAAACCCTAGTTCATCTCTTGTATCCAATCTTTGTCTCAAAGCCTCAGATTGGTACCTGTGGGTTGCTAGTAGTGTTAATTACTCCTTGTAGTTGATGCTAGTTGGTTTATTTGGTGGAAGATCATATGTTCAGATCCTTCATGCATATTAATACCCCTCTGATTATGAACATGAATATGATTTGTGAGTAGTTACGTTTGTTCATGAGGACATCGGAGAAGTCTTGTTATAAGTAGTCATGTGAATTTGGTATTCGTTCGATATTTTGATGAGATGTATGTTGTCTTTCCTCTAGTGGTGTTATGTGAACGTCGACTACATGACACTTCACCATTATTTGGGCCTAGGGGAAGGCATTGGGAAGTAAGTAGATGATGGGTTGCTAGAGTGACGGAACCTTAAACCCTAGTTCATGTGTTGCTTCGTAAGGGGCTGATTTGGATCCATATGTTTCATGCTATGGTTAGGTTTACCTTAATATTTGTTTCATAGTTGCAGATGCTTGCGAGAGGGGTTAATCATAAGTGGGATGCTTGTCCAAGGAAGGGCAATACCCAAGCACCGGTCGACCCACATATCAAATTATCAAAGTAACGAACGCGAATCTTATGAGCATGATGAAAACTAGCTTGACGATAATTCCCATGCGTACTCGGGGGCGTTTTCCTTTATATAAGAGTTTGTCCAGGCTTGTCCTTTGCTACAAAAAGGATTGGGCCACCTTGCTGCACCTTGGTTACTTTTGTTACTTGTTACCCGTTACAAATTACCTTATCACAAAACTATGTGTTACCGATAATTTCAGTGCTTGCAGACAATACCTTACTGAAAACCGCTTGTCATTTCCTTCTGATCCTCGTTGGGTTTGACACTCTTACTTATCGAAAGGACTACGATAGATCCCCTATACTTGTGGGTCATCACAACCTCTCAACAATGCTAACATAGTTGGATCATATGATTATCCCTCAAAGTGTAACGAAGAGTCACTCCCGAGTTCCTATTAGCGGAGAATAAAAGATAGAAATTGTTTGTAGGGTACGAAACCACCTCAAAGCTATTCTTTCCGATCAATCTATCCTAGAGTTCGTACTAAAATAACGCAAGCTATAATTTCCGATCGATCTAATCAAGAGTTCGTACTAGAATAACACCAAAGCAAATTCATATTCATAATATTCAATCCACACAAAGAACTATAAGGAGCCCCAAGGTTTCTATCGGAGAAAAGATAATAAAAATGTGCATCAACCCCTATGCATAGATTACCCCAATATCACCGCGGGAATCCGCAAGTTGAGTACCATAACATATATCAAGTGAATCAATATGATACCCCAATTGTCACCTCAAGTATTCATATTGCAAGACATACATCATGTGTTCCCAAATCTGAACATTCAATCTGACATGACAAAACTTCAAAGGGTAAAGATTCAATTCATCACAACAAGAGTATAGAGGGGAGAAACATCATATGATCCGACTATATTAACAAAGCCCATGATATAGATCATGAGAGAGAGAGAGAGAGATAAAACACATAGCTACTGGTACAAACCCTCAGCCCCGAGGGTGTACTACTCCCTCCTCATTGTGGTGGCCTCCGGGATGATGAAGATGGCCACCGGAGATGATTCCCCCCTCCGACAAGGTGCCGGAACGGGGTCCAGATTGGTTTTCGGTGGCTACAAAGGCCTGCGGCGGCGGAACTTCTGATCTAGGTTAACCCCGAAGGGCTTCGGAATATTTGGGAATTTATAGTGCAAAGAAGGGGTGCGGGAGACCACCGAGGTGGGCACAACCCACCTAGGCGCGCCAGGGGGGCCTGGCATGCCCTGGTGGGTTGTTCCCCCCTCGGGGCACCCCCCAGGTGCTTCTTTGGCCCATCAGGAGTCTTCTGGCCCATAAAAAATCTCCGTGGAGTTTCGTTGCGTTTGGACTCCGTTTGGTATTGATTTCCTGCGATGTAAAAAACAAGCAAAAACAGCAACTGGCACTGGGCACTGGGTCAATAGGTTAGTCCCAAAAAATGATATAAAGTTGCTATAAAATGATTGTAAAACACCCAAGAATGATAATATATTGGCATGAATACTTCATAAATTATAGATATGTTGGAGATGTATCAGAGGGGGCCGGGTGGGTGACTGTGGAGGGGGGGTGGTGTTTGAGGATACGCCGCGGCTACTAATTTTTTTAGTAATGGTGGGTGGAGATGGTGGTGGACAAGGGAGGGCGACGGTTCAAATGCCTCGGCTACTGCAATTTTACTATAAGGTC